>NC_090436.1:29332129-29632610 GCF_031143425.1 Pleurodeles waltl
ATAAGTCACATACCATCCATGCAAACCATAACTCACACACCAACCATGCAAGCCATAACTCACATACCATGCAAGCCATAATTCACACACTAACCATATAAGCCATAACTCGCATACCAACCATGCAAGCCATCACACACAACAACCATGCAAGCCATAACTTGCATACCAACCATGCAAGCCGTAACTCACACACTAACCATATAAGCCATAACTCGCATACCAACCATGCAAGCCATAACACACACCAACCATGCAAGCCATAACTCGCACACCAACCATGCAAATCATAACTCGCACACCAACCATGCAACCCATAACTCACATACCAACCATGCAAGCCATAACTCGCATACCAACCATGAACGCCATAACTTGCATACCAACCATGCAAACCATAACTCGCATCCCAACCATGCAAACCATAACTCGCATACCAACCATGCAAGCCATAACTCGCATACCAACAATGCAAACCATAACTGACATACCAACCATGCAAGCCATAACTCACAGACCAACCATGCAAGCTATAACTCACACAATAACCATGTAAGCCATAACTCACACACCAAAGATGCATGCCGTAACTCACTTACCAACCATGCACGCCATAACTCACATACCAACCATGCAAACCATAACTCACATACCAACCATACAAGCCGTAACTCACACACCAGCATGCAAGCCATAACTTGCAAACCAACCATGCAAACCATGAGTCACATACCATCCATGCAAACCATAACTCACACACCAACCATGCAAGCTATAATTCAAATACCAACCATGCAAGCCATAACTCACACACCAACCATGCACGCCATAACTCGCATACCAACAATGCAAGCCATAACTCACACACCAACCCTGCAAGCCATAACTCACACCAACCATGCAAGCCATAACTCACATACCAACCATGCAAGCCATACCTCACACACTAACCATATAAGCCATAACTCGCATACCAACCATGCAAGCCATAACACACACCAACCATGCACGCCATAACTCGCATACCAACAATGCAAGCCATAACTCACACACCAACCCTGCAAGCCATAACTCACACCAACCATGCAAGTGATAACTCGCACACCAACCATGCAAACCATAACTCGCATACCAACCATGCAAGCCGTAACTCGCATTCCATCCATGCAAACCATAATTCGCACACCAACCATGCAAGCCATTACTTACACACAAACCATGCAAGCCATAACTCGCATACCAACCATGCAAACCATAACTCACACACACACCGTGCAAGCCATAACTCGCATACCAACCATGCAAACCATAACTCGCATACCATCCATGCAAACCACAACTTGCATACCAACCATGCAAGCCATAACTCGCATACCAACCATGCAAGCCGTAACTCGCATTCCATCCATGCGAACCATAATTCGCACACCAACCATGCAAGCCATAATTCGCATACCAACCATGCAAGCCATAACTTGCACACCAACCATGCACGCCATAACTCGCATATCAACCATGCAAGCCATAACTCGCATACCATCCATGCAAATCATAACTCGTATATCAACCATGCAAGCCATAACTCGCACACCAACCATGCAAGCCATAACTCGCATACCAACAATGCAAACCGTAACTCACACATACTAACCATGCAAGCCATAACTCACAGACCAACCATGCAAGCCAAAACTCACACACCAACCATGCAAGCCATAACTCACACACTAACCATGCAAGCCACAACTCACACACCAACCATGCATGCCATAACTCACATACCAACCACGCAAACCATAACTCACATACCAACCATGCAAGCCGTAACTCACACACCAACCATGCAAGCCATAAGTCACATACCATCCATGCAAACCATAACTCACACATCAACCATGCAAGCTATAATTCAAATACCAACCATGCAAGCCATAACTCGCATACCAACCATGCAAGCCATAACTCACGCACCAACCATGCAAGCCATACCTCACACACTAACCATATAAGCCATAAATCGCATACCAACCTTGCAAGCCATAACACACACCAACCATGCAAGCCATAACTCGCACACCAACCATGCAAACCATATCTCGCATACCAACCATGCAAACCATAACTCACATATCAACCATGCAAGACATAACTCATATACTATCCATGCAAGCCATAACTCTCATACCATCCATGCAAATCATAACTCGCACGCCAACCATACACGCCATAACTCGCATACCAACCATGTAAGTCACAACTTGCATACCATCCATGCAAGCCATACCTCACATACCAACCATGCAAACCATAACTCGCATACCAACCATGCAAGCCATAACTTGCACACCAACCATGCAAGCTATAACTCGCATACCAACAATGCAAAACATAACTGACATACCAACCATGCAAGCCGTAACTCACACACCAACCATGCAAGCCATAACTTGCATTCCATCCATGCAAACCATAACTCGCACACGAGCCATGCAAGCCATAACTCGCATACCAACCATGCAATCCATAACTCACACACCAACCATGTAAGCCATAAATCGCATACCAACCATGCAAACCATAACTCGCATACCATCCATGCAAACCATAACTCGCGTACCAACCATGCAAGCCATAACTCGCATACCATCCATGCAAACCATAATTCGCACACCAGCCATGCAAGTCATAACTCGCATACCAACCATGCAAGCCATAACTCGCATACCAACCATGCAAGCCATAACTCGCACACCAACCATGGAAGCCATAACTCGCACACCAACCATGCACGCCATAACTAGCATACCTACCATGCAAGCCATAACTCGCATACCATCCATGCATATCACAACTCGCATACCAACCATGCAAACCATAACTTGTATACCAAACATGCAAGCCATAACTCGCACACCAACCATGCAAGCCATAACTCGCATACCAACAGTGCAAACCATAACTGACATACCAACCATGCAAACCATAACTCGCAGGCCAACCATGCAAGCCAAAACTCACACACCAACCATGCAAGCCATAACTTGTGTACTAACCATGCAAGCCATAACTCACACACCAACCATGCATGCCATAACTCACTTACCAACCATGCACGCCATAACTCACATACCAACCATGCAAACCACAAATCACATACCAACCATGCAAGCCGTAACTCTCAAACTAACCATGCAAGCCATAACTTGCATACCAACCATGCAAACCATAAGTCACATACCATCCATGCAAACCATAACTCACACACCAACCATGCAAGCCATAACTCACATACCATGCAAGCCATAACTCACACACTAACCATATAAGCCATAACTCGCATACCAACCATGCAAGCCATCACACACAACAACCATGCAAGCCATAACTTGCATACCAACCATGCAAGCCGTAACTCACACACTAACCATATAAGCCATAACTCGCATACCAACCATGCAAGCCATAACACACACCAACCATGCAATCCATAACTCGCACACCAACCATGCAAATCATAACTCGCACACCAACCATGCAACCCATAACTCACATACCAACCATGCAAGCCATAACTCGCATACCAACCATGAACGCCGTAACTTGCATACCAACCATGCAAACCATAACTCGCATCCCAACCATGCAAACCATAACTCGCATACCAACCATGCAAGCCATAACTCGCATACCAACAATGCAAACCATAACTGACATACCAACCATGCAAGCCATAACTCACAGACCAACCATGCAAGCTATAACTCACACAATAACCATGTAAGCCATAACTCACACACCAACGATGCATGCCATAACTCACTTACCAACCATGCACGCCATAACTCACATACCAACCATGCAAACCATAACTCACATACCAACCATACAAGCCGTAACTCACACACCAGCATGCAAGCCATAACTTGCAAACCAACCATGCAAACCATGAGTCACATACCATCCATGCAAACCATAACTCACACACCAACCATGCAAGCTATAATTCAAATACCAACCATGCAAGCCATAACTCACACACCAACCATGCACGCCATAACTCGCATACCAACAATGCAAGCCATAACTCACACACCAACCCTGCAAGCCATAACTCACACCAACCATGCAAGCCATAACTCACATACCAACCATGCAAGCCATACCTCACACACTAACCATATAAGACATAACTCGCATACCAACCATGCAAGCCATAACACACACCAACCATGCACGCCATAACTCGCATACCAACAATGCAAGCCATAACTCACACACCAACCCTGCAAGCCATAACTCACACCAACCATGCAAGTGATAACTCGCACACCAACCATGCAAACCATAACTCGCATACCAACCATGCAAGCCGTAACTCGCATTCCATCCATGCAAACCATAATTCGCACACCAAACATGCAAGCCATTACTTACACACAAACCATGCAAGCCATAACTCGCATACCAACCATGCAAACCATAACTCACACACACACCGTGCAAGCCATAACTCGCATACCAACCATGCAAACCATAACTCGCATACCATCCATGCAAACCACAACTTGCATACCAACCATGCAAGCCATAACTCGCATACCAACCATGCAAGCCGTAACTCGCATTCCATCCATGCGAACCATAATTCGCACACCAACCATGCAAGCCATAACTCGCATACCAACCATGCAAGCCATAACTTGCACACCAACCATGCACGCCATAACTCGCATATCAACCATGCAAGCCATAACTCGCATACCATCCATGCAAATCATAACTCGTATATCAACCATGCAAGCCATAACTCGCACACCAACCATGCAAGCCATAACTCGCATACCAACAATGCAAACCGTAACTCACACATACTAACCATGCAAGCCATAACTCACAGACCAACCATGCAAGCCAAAACTCACACACCAACCATGCAAGCCATAACTCACACACTAACCATGCAAGCCACAACTCACACACCAACCATGCATGCCATAACTCACATACCAACCACGCAAACCATAACTCACATACCAACCATGCAAGCCGTAACTCACACACCAACCATGCAAGCCATAAGTCACATACCATCCATGCAAACCATAACTCACACATCAACCATGCAAGCTATAATTCAAATACCAACCATGCAAGCCATAACTCGCATACCAACCATGCAAGCCATAACTCACACACCAACCCTGCAAGCCATAACTCACACCAACCATGCAAGCCATAACTCACATACCAACCATGCAAGCCATACCTCACACACTAACCATATAAGCCATAAATCGCATACCAACCTTGCAAGCCATAACACACACCAACCATGCAAGCCATAACTCGCACACCAACCATGCAAACCATATCTCGCATACCAACCATGCAAACCATAACTCACATATCAACCATGCAAGACATAACTCATATACTATCCATGCAAGCCATAACTCTCATACCATCCATGCAAATCATAACTCGCACGCCAACCATACACGCCATAACTCGCATACCAACCATGTAAGTCACAACTTGCATACCATCCATGCAAGCCATACCTCACATACCAACCATGCAAACCATAACTCGCATACCAACCATGCAAGCCATAACTTGCACACCAACCATGCAAGCTATAACTCGCATACCAACAATGCAAAACATAACTGACATACCAACCATGCAAGCCATAACTCACACACCAACCATGCAAGCCATAACTTGCATTCCATCCATGCAAACCATAACTAGCACACGAGCCATGCAAGCCATAACTCGCATACCAACCATGCAATCCATAACTCACACACCAACCATGTAAGCCATAAATCGCATACCAACCATGCAAACCATAACTCGCATACCATCCATGCAAACCATAACTCTCGTACCAACCATGCAAGCCATAACTCGCATACCATCCATGCAAACCATAATTCGCACACCAGCCATGCAAGTCATAACTCGCATACCAACCATGCAAGCCATAACTCGCATACCAACCATGCAAGCCATAACTCGCACACCAACCATGGAAGCCATAACTCGCACACCAACCATGCACGCCATAACTAGCATACCTACCATGCAAGCCATAACTCGCATACCATCCATGCATATCACAACTCGCATACCAACCATGCAAACCATAACTTGTATACCAAACATGCAAGCCATAACTCGCACACCAACCATGCAAGCCATAACTCGCATACCAACAGTGCAAACCATAACTGACATACCAACCATGCAAACCATAACTCGCAGGCCAACCATGCAAGCCAAAACTCACACACCAACCATGCAAGCCATAACTTGTGTACTAACCATGCAAGCCATAACTCACACACCAACCATGCATGCCATAACTCACTTACCAACCATGCACGCCATAACTCACATACCAACCATGCAAACCACAAATCACATACCAACCATGCAAGCCGTAACTCTCACACTAACCATGCAAGCCATAACTTGCATACCAACCATGCAAACCATAAGTCACATACCATCCATGCAAACCATAACTCACACACCAACCATGCAAGCCATAACTCACATACCATGCAAGCCATAACTCACACACTAACCATATAAGCCATAACTCGCATACCAACCATGCAAGCCATCACACACAACAACCATGCAAGCCATAACTTGCATACCAACCATGCAAGCCGTAACTCACACACTAACCATATAAGCCATAACTCGCATACCAACCATGCAAGCCATAACACACACCAACCATGCAAGCCATAACTCGCACACCAACCATGCAAATCATAACTCGCATACCAACCATGAACGCCATAACTTGCATACCAACCATGCAAACCATAACTCGCATCCCAACCATGCAAACCATAACTCGCATACCAACCATGCAAGCCATAACTCGCATACCAACAATGCAAACCATAACTGACATACCAACCATGCAAGCCATAACTCACAGACCAACCATGCAAGCTATAACTCACACAATAACCATGTAAGCCATAACTCACACACCAACGATGCATGCCATAACTCACTTACCAACCATGCACGCCATAACTCACATACCAACCATGCAAACCATAACTCACATACCAACCATACAAGCCGTAACTCACACACCAGCATGCAAGCCATAACTTGCAAACCAACCATGCAAACCATGAGTCACATACCATCCATGCAAACCATAACTCACACACCAACCATGCAAGCTATAATTCAAATACCAACCATGCAAGCCATAACTCACACACCAACCATGCACGCCATAACTCGCATACCAACAATGCAAGCCATAACTCACACACCAACCCTGCAAGCCATAACTCACACCAACCATGCAAGCCATAACTCACATACCAACCATGCAAGCCATACCTCACACACTAACCATATAAGCCATAACTCGCATACCAACCATGCAAGCCATAACACACACCAACCATGCACGCCATAACTCGCATACCAACAATGCAAGCCATAACTCACACACCAACCCTGCAAGCCATAACTCACACCAACCATGCAAGTGATAACTCGCACACCAACCATGCAAACCATAACTCGCATACCAACCATGCAAACCATAACTCAACATACCAACCATGCAAGCCATAACTCACATACTATCCATGCAAGCTATAACTTGCATACCAACCATGCAAGCCATAACTCACATACCATCCATGCAAACCATAACTCGCACGCCAGCCATGCAAGCCATAACTTGCATACCAACCATGCAAGCCATAACTCACACACCAACCATGCACGCCATAACTTGCATACCAGCCATGTAAGTCACAACTTGCATACCATCCATGCAAGCCATACCTCGCATACCAACCATGCAATCCATAACTCACACACCAACCATGCAAGCCATAACTCGCATACCAACCATGCAAACCATAACTCGCATACCATCCATGCAAACCATAACTAGCGTACCAACCATGCAAGCCATAACTCGCATACCAACCATGCAAGCCATAACTCGCATACCATCCATGCAAACCATAATTCGCACACCAGCCATGCAAGCCATAACTCGCATACCAACCATGCAAGCCATAACTCGCATACCAACCATGCAAGCCATCACTCGCACACCAACCATGCACGCCATAACTAGCATACCAACCATGCAAGCCATAACTCGCATGCCATCCATGCAAATCATAACTCCTATACCAACCATGCAAGCCATAACTCCTATACCAACCATGCAAGCCATAACTCGCACACAACCATGCAAGCCATAACTCGCATACCAACAATGCAAACCATAACTGACATACCAACCATGCAAGCCATAACTCGCAGATCAACCATGCAAGCCATCACTCGCATACCAACAATGCAAACCATAACTGACATACCAACCATGCAAACCATAACTCGCAGGCCAACCATGCAAACCAAAACTCACACACCAACCATGCAAGCCATAACTCGCGTACTAACCATGCAAGCCATAACTCACACACCAACCATGCATGCCATAACTCACTTACCAACCATGCACGCCATAACTCACATACCAACCATGCAAACCACAACTCACATACCAACCATGCAAGCCGTAACTCGCACACTAACCATGCAAGCCGTAACTTGCATACCAACCATGCAAACGATAAGTCACATACCATCCATGCAAACCATAACTCACACACCAACCATGCAAGCCATAACTCACAAACCAACCATGCAAGCCATAACTCACACACTAACCATATAAGCCATAACTCGCATACCAACCATGCAAGCCATCACACACACCAACCATGCAAGCCATAACTTGCATACCAACCATGCAAGCCGTAACTCACACACTAACCATATAAGCCATAACTCGCATACCAACCATGCAAGCCATAACACACACCAACCATGCAAGCCATAACTCTCACACCAACCATGCAAACCATAACTCGCACACCAACCATGCAACCCATAACTCACATACCAGCCATGCAAGCCATAACTCGCATACCAACCATGAACGCCATAACTTGCATACCAACCATGCAAACCATAACTCGCATCCCAACCATGCAAACCATAACTCGCATACCAATCATGCAAGCCATAACTCGCATACCAACAATGCAAACCATAACTGACATACCAACCATGCAAGCCATAACTCACAGACCAACCATGCAAGCCATAACTCACACAATAACCATGCAAGCCATAACTCACACACCAACCATGCATGCCATAACTCACTTACCAACCATGCATGCCATAACTCACATACCAACCATGCAAACCATAACTCACATACCAACCATACAAGCCGTAACTCACACACCAACCATGCAAGCCATAACTTGCACACCAACCATGCAAACCATAAGTCACATACCATCCATGCAAACCATAACTCACACACCAACCATGCAAGCTATAATTCAAATACCAACCATGCAAGCCATAACTCACACACCAACCATGCACGCCATAACTCGCATACCAACAATGCAAGCCATAACTCACACACCAACCCTGCAAGCCATAACTCACACCAACCATGCAAGCCATAACTCACATACCAACCATGCAAGCCATACCTCACACACTAACCATATAAGCCATAACTCGCATACCAACCATGCAAGCCATAAGTCACATACCATCCATGCAAACCATAACTCACACACCAACCATGCAAGCCATAACTCACATACCAACCATGCGAGCCATAACTCACACACTACCCTTATAAGCCATAACTCGCATACCAACCATGCAAGCCATCACACACACCAACCATGCAAGCCATAACTTGCATACCAACCATGCAAGCCGTAACTCACACACTAACCATATAAGCCATAACTCGCATACCAACCATGCAAGCCATAACACACACCAACCATGCAAGCCATAACTCGCACACCAACCATGCAAACCATAACTCGCACACCAACCATGCAACTCATAACTCACATACCAACCATGCAAGCCATAACTCGCATACCAACCATGAACGCCATAACTTGCATACCAACCATGCAAACCATAACTCGCATCCCAACCATGCAAACCATAACTCGCATCCCAATCATGCAAGCCATAACTCGCATACCAACAATGCAAACCATAACTGACATACCAACCGTGCAAGCCATAACTCACAGACCAACCATACAAGCCATAACTCACACAATAACCATGCAAGCCATAGCTCACACACCAACCATGCACGCCATAACTCACTTACCAACCATGCACGCCATAACTCACATACCAACCATGCAAACCATAACTCACATACCAACCATACAAGCCGTAACTCACACACCAACCATGCAAGCCATAACTTGCACACCAACCATGAAAACCATAAGTCACATACCATCCATGCAAACCATAACTCACACACCAAACATTCAAGCTATAATTCAAATACCAACCATGCAAGCCATAACTCACACACCAACCATGCATGCCATAACTCGCATACCAACAATGCAAGCCATAACTCACACACCAACCCTGCAAGTCATAACTCACACCAACCATGCAAGCCATAACTCACATACCAACCATGCAAGCCATACCTCACACACTAACCATATAAGCCATAACTCTCATACCAACCATGCAAGCCATAACACACACCAACCATGCAAGTCATAACTCGCACACCAACCATGCAAACCATAACTCGCATACCAACCATGCAAACCATAACTCACATACCAACCATGCAAGCCATAACTCACATACTATCCATGCAAGCTATAAATTGCATACCAACCATGCAAGCCATAACTCACATACCATCCATGCAAACCATAACTCGCACGCCAGCCATGCAAGCCATAACTTGCATACCAACCATGCAAGCCATAACTCACAAACCAACCATGCACGCCATAACTCGCATACCAACCATGTAAGTCACAACTTGCATACCATCCATGCAAGCCATACCTTGCATACCAACCATGCAATCCATAACTCACACACCAACCATGCAAGCCATAACTCGCATACCAACCATGCAAACCATAACTCGCGTACCAACCATGCAAGCCATAACTCGCATACCAACCATGCAAGCCATAACTCGCATACCATCCATGCAAACCATAATTCGCACACCAGCCATGCAAGCCATAACTCGCATACCAACCATGCAAGCCATAATTCGCATACCAACCATGCAAGCCATCACTCGCACACCAACCATGCACGCCATAACTAGCATACCAACCATGCAAGCCATAACTCGCATGCCATCCATGCAAATCATAACTCGCATACCAACCATAACTCCTGTACCAACCATGCAAGCCATAACTCGCACACAACCATGCAAGCCATAACTCGCATACCAACAATGCAAACCATAACTGACATACCAACCATGCAAGCCACAACTCGCAGACCAACCATGCATGCCAAAACTCACACACCAACCATGCAAGCTATAACTCGCATACTAACCATGCAAGCCATAACTCACACACCAACCATGCATGCCATAACTCACTTACCAACCATGCACGCCATAACTCACATATCAACCATGCAAACCATAACTCACATACCAACCATGCAAGCCGTAACTCGCACACCAAACATGCAAGCCGTAACTCGCACACCAACCATGCAAGCCATAACTCGAATACAAACCATAAGTCACATACCATCCATGCAAACCATAACTCACGCACCAACCATGCAAGCTATAACTCACATACTAACCATGCAAGCCATGACTCACACACGAGCCATATAAGCCATAACTTACATGCCAACCATGCAAGCCTTAACACACACCAACCATGCAAGCTATTACTCGCACACCAACCATGCAAACCATAATTCGCACCCCAACCATGCAAACCATAGCTCGCACACCAACCATGCAACCCATAACTCACATACCAACCATGCAAGCCATAACTCGCATACCAACCATGCAAGCCATAACTAGCACAACAACCATGAATGCCATAACTCGTATACCAACCATGCAAACCATAAGTCGCATACCAACCATGCAAACCATAACTCGCACGCCAACCATGGAAGTATAACTCGCATACCAACAGTGCAAACCATAACTCGCATACTAACCATGCAAGCCATGACTCACACACCAACCATGAATGCCATAACTCACTTACCAACCATGCACGCCAGAACTCACATACCAACTATGCAAACCATAACTCACATACCAACCATACAAGCCGTAACTCACACACCAACCGTGTAAGCCATAACTTGCATACCAACCATGCAAACCATAAGTCACATACCAACCATGCAAACCATAACTCGCATACCATCCATGCAAATCATAACTCCCATACCAACCATAACTCCTGTACCAACCATGCAAGCCATAACTCGCACACAACCATGCAAGCCATAACTCGCATACCAACAATGCAAACCATAACTGACATACCAACAATGCAAGCCATAACTCGCAGACCAACCATGCAAGCCAAAACTCACACACCAACCATGCAAGCTATAACTCGCATACTAACCATGCAAGCCATAACTCACACACCAACCATGCATGCCATAACTCACTTACCAACCATGCACGCCATAACTCACATATCAACCATGCAAACCATAACTCACATACCAACCATGCAAGCCGTAACTCGCACACCAACCATGCAAGCCGTAACTCGCACACCAACCATGCAAGCCATAACTCGAATACAAACCATAAGTCACATACCATCCATGCAAACCATAACTCACGCACCAACCATGCAAGCTATAACTCACATACTAACCATGCAAGCCATGACTCACACACTAGCCATATAAGCCATAACTCACCTGCCAACCATGCAAGCCTTAACACACACCAACCATGCAAGCTATTACTCGCACACCAACCATGCAAACCATAACTCGCACCCCAACCATGCAAACCATAGCTCGCACACCAACCATGCAACCCATAACTCACATACCAACCATGCAAGCCATAACTCGCATACCAACCATGCAAGCCATAACTAGCACAACAACCATGAACGCCATAACTCGTATACCAACCATGCAAACCATAAGTCGCATACCAACCATGCAAACCATAACTCGCACGCCAACCATGGAAGTATAACTCGCATACCAACAGTGCAAACCATAACTCGCATACTAACCATGCAAGCCATGACTCACACACCAACCATGAATGCCATAACTCACACACCAACCGTGTAAGCCATAACTTGCATACCAACCATGCAAACCATAAGTCACATACCAACCATGCAAACCATAACTCGCATACCATCCATGCAAACCATAACTCGCGTACCAACCATGCAAGCCATAACTCGCACACCAACCATGCAAACCATAACTCGCACACCAACCATGCAACCCATAACTCACATACCAACCATGCAAGCCATAACTCGCATACCAACCATGAACGCCATAACTTGCATACCAACCATGCAAACCATAACTCGCATCCCAACCATGCAAACCATAACTCGCATCCCAATCATGCAAGCCATAACTCGCATACCAACAATGCAAACCATAACTGACATACCAACCGTGCAAGCCATAACTCACAGACCAACAATACAAGCCATAACTCACACAATAACCATGCAAGCCATAGCTCACACACCAACCATGCACGCCATAACTCACTTACCAACCATGCACGCCATAACTCACATACCAACCATGCAAACCATAACTCACATACCAACCATACAAGCCGTAACTCACACACCAACCATGCAAGCCATAACTTGCACACCAACCATGCAAACCATAAGTCACATACCATCCATGCAAACCATAACTCACACACCAACCATGCAAGCTATAACTCACATACTAACCATGCAAGCCATGACTCACACACTAGCCATATAAGCCATAACTCACATGCCAACCATGCAAGCCTTAACACACACCAACCATGCAAGCTATTACTTGCACACCAACCATGCAAACCATAACTCGCACCCCAACCATGCAAACCATAGCTCGCACACCAACCATGCAACCCATAACTCACATACCAACCATGCAAGCCATAACTCGCATACCAACCATGCAAGCCATAACTAGCACAACAACCATGAACGCCATAACTCGTATACCAACCATGCAAACCATAAGTCGCATACCAACCATGCAAACCATAACTCGCACGCCAACCATGGAAGTATAACTCGTATACCAACAGTGCAAACCATAACTCGCATACTAACCATGCAAGCCATAACTCACACACCAACCATGCATGCCATAACTCACTTACCAACCATGCACGCCAGAACTCACATACCAACCATGCAAACCATAACTCACATACCAACCATACAAGCCGTAACTCACACACCAACCGTGTAAGCCATAACTTGCATTCCAACCATGCAAACCATAAGTCACATACCAACCATGCAAACCATAACTCGCATACCATCCATGCAAACCATAACTCGCGTACCAACCATGCAAGCCATAACTCGCATACCAACCATGCAAGCCATAACTCGCATACCATCCATGCAAACCATAATTTGCACACCAGCCATGCAAGCCATAACTCGCATACCAACCATGCAAGCCATAACTCGCATACCAACCATGCAAGCCATAACCCGCATACCAGCCATGCAAGCCATAACTCGCACACCAACCATGCACGCCATAACTAGCATACCAACCATGCAAGCCATAACTCGCACGCCATCCATGCAAATCATAACTCGTATACCAACCATGCAAGCCATAACTCGCATACCATCCATGCAAATCATAACTCATATACCAACAATGCAAACCATAACTGACAAACCAACCATGCAAGCCATAACTCGCAGACCAACCATGCAAGCCAAAACTCACACACCAACCATGCAAGCTATAACTCACTTACCAACCATGCAAGCCATAACTCACATACCAACCATGCATGCCATAACTCACTTACCAACCATGCACGCCATAACTCACACACCAACCATGCAAGCCATAACTCACATACCAACCATGCAAGCCATAACTCACTCACTAACCATATAAGCCATAACTTGCATACCAACCATGCAAGCCATCACATTCACACACACCAGCCATGCAAGCCATAACTCGCACACCAACCATGCAAACCATAACTCGCACATCAACCATGCAAACCATAACTCACACACTAACCATGCAAACCATAACTCACACACCAACCATGCAAGCCATAACTCACACAACAACCATGCAAGCCATAAATCGCACACCAAATTCAATATTTATGATTCCACGACATATACCACTAAATAACAGCATCTAAAAGCAAAATGTAATGAAACAACAAATAATCAAGCCAATTAGTTCTTATTCATCTCTCTCAAATGTTTAATATGTTATATCAAATCTCAGTTTTAAGATCATTTACACCATTTGTAATCTCTTTCTTTAGGAGTGAGTTCCTGAATGTTGCATTTGGTCTGTAAGTTATGGTTTGCATGGCTGTTATGTATGCTATGGATTCTGAACATAACCACAACTTGTAAATGTCAGTGTTCTTCTTTTTCATTTTAATTTATAACCATAAAGGCACTTTAACTGTGATTTTGTAGTTGTTTTTTTTAAACATACATTCAAGGTGCGATAATAAAGACAACCATAATTTTACCTTAACCTATTTTTTTCACTGCATAGAAAACATAGCCACTGTGTTGTTATGCTTATGCCTACAGCCCAAACAGCTAAATGGATTTACACCAAAATTGGAATGAAAGTAGAAACTTACTTAAAAATAATGATGGTTTAGTGCAAATATGTTCACTTTTTGTTTTTAGATATTAGTGTTTTAAAAAGCTGATGAATGGGCCTTAAGTTAACACTTTTGTATATCTTTGTCGTTTGAGATTCACAAATTATTCTCAAGTCCAGTAGTTAAAAATTAGGAGGTCTTAGTGCAGAGGTCTTCAAACTTTTTGATGCCGGGACCCCCTCTTAAAATTTTTTAGGTGTAAGGACCCCCTTCTGATAAAAATTTCTAGAACCTGGTATACCTCATCATCATCAACATTAATAAACGTCCCCATTTCCCACAGCAAATCATTTTTGCTGTGAGGAAATAATATTAAACAGTGTTTAGCAAACCAAAGGTCAGTGAGTGTGGGGGTGTGGTCAAGGGTGTGGCTAAAAACAAAGGTACTCATTTATGAGGATTTGGCATAGGAGAGTGCCACAAATCTTCTTGCTACACTGCCCCACGCCGTTACAAAAGGGTAGGAATGCACCGTATTTATGAAATACAGTGCATTCCTGTCCTTTCCCCCGTGCTGGAGCACAATTGTTGCCTAGCGCCAATATAGGCAGGATTGTATTTGTGCAGGAAGGGGCACCTTCCGGCGCATAAACAATCCAGAGAGGCATTGTACCTCTTTCTATATGTGCGGCAGATAGCAACACACATGGAAAGAGGAAAAAACAATGAGAAATGAAAACATTTCTCCTCATTATACCTCTCTGGGGAGGCGTAAGGTTTTGGCACTGCTCCAGTTTACGTGATTTTGTAAATCTGGGGCAGCGTCAAAATCCATGCGTGTTGCATGGGAACACCCACCACTACTCCCATGGAACGCCTCCTCGACGCAAAGTAAGGCAATGCAGCAGCTTGCGCTGCTTTGCCTTTCTCCATATCTACGCCATTCAAAGCCACTCAGGGAGGCTTTGCGTCACCTCACAGGTATGATTGAGAGGCCTGTGCCCCTGGAGCATCAAAAAAAGTGATGCTCCAGCAGCACAAGCCTCTCATAAACAAACCCAAAATATTCTCTACATTCTTTTTAGGTCTTTCCCTGTCAGATAGCTACATATACAATAACAGCCAGCTTAAATGAAAAATAAATAAAAGAAAGTTGTTACTTATTGGTAAATGCACTGTAGTGCATTATGAAACCTCTATTAGTTAATGCACTGCAGAGGTCTGCGTGTAACCAGAGAGCGACAGAACGAAATCTTGGTTAGTGCAGTTGAGAATAGTGACTTGTGTATTTTTAGTGCCATGAGGTCACAGCCTGTGACAGAAAGCACTGTGAATATGTGAGGCATTATTCTATACTTGCATCACACACAGTATAAGATAGGCCACTACAAAAAGGTTTAAGACAAAACTGTGGTTCCAAAATGTAGATTTAAGTAATACTAGAGCATATGCAATACCTTTTTTTTTAATAGCTGTCCCTTCAACACCTCCAGGAGAAGTAAGCACTGTGGAAATACAATTACAATTAAAAGCAGGCACTTCACAGCCCAGTTGTTAACTCTTTGCACTAGCCTCAAAAAGAATAAATATTTGTTGTCCCAAAGCTTTGAGTGATTCCATAATTTAAAGCTGCTCCCAAGCACCCTTTACATTTGCAGATGAGCTCATAGAGCACATTTGCATTTTATTCAGGAAGCAGACACCCTGGGAAGGCCTCAGCTATCTGTGCGGCTTTCACAGCACAGGAGACTCAAAGTTCAGCTGAGGCATTTTGAGGATCGGCTGGGGGACTGTGGGACCCCCTTTCCAGGAATCCACACCCCCCCTGGGGGTCCCGACCCCCAGATTGAAGACCTCTGTCTTAGTGTATGATGGGGCCTTTAAACCCATTGTCCTTTTTGAGATCCATGCAAACAAATTCTCAAATGCCAGCCAATACAGGAACGGGGCACAATCAATGTGTTCTACACTATACAAAAAGTGGCTTATAAATGGGCAGCTTAGAAGCACCCTGGCCCTCAGGAGACTGTAGTGTGTCCCCTAAGGGAACCCCTTAGTTGAAATGTAAAAAGGGTTAAAAGAAGTTAGTTATGTCTAGATAGGAGTACATAGGTACCACAAATAGAAATAGCAGGGCTCTCTGATTGGCCCAGGAAGCTTTTTCTCCCATTGGCCATTTCTATACCTTGGGATCTATCATACTGTACTTTGCAGTGTGATTGGCTGGCCGCAACCCAGAGAAAAATGTTTCAGACACCATTTCAGGAGTCTGTCTCTGTGTCCTGAAAATGTTTATAAAGATCTATCAGTGCAGGGTAGGGACACCCTGACCACAGTTATTTGTGGGGGGATCCCAGAGGGACCACCCAGTTGGCAACATCTGAAAAAAATAAAATGTGCTAATGGTACCGCAGTACTCCCACAGGAACCATCACAGCCCTCCCATGAGGTATTGCAGTACTCCCATAAGAGCTGCTTCTCAAACTCTGCTCCCCTGATACTGCTGGCAGTGCCATGCAAATATCCTCAGGGAAGATTGCACAGTACCACCGTACCATGGGGTGAAGCTTGAAGGCTGGTGCTGTGGTACCTGCAAAAAATAGAATAAAAAGAAATTACGGTTGGGTATCTGCAGTGGGTTGGCCACCGGAGGACAATTGCCTGCAAAGCTGACCAGAGCCAAGGCACGCAGCAGATGAGTTGGATGATTACTTTCAAAAAACCCTAGCAAAAAACCCTAGGAAAAGAGGAAGTTCAAAGCCATATTATAGGTGGGTATGGTCGTAAGATCTTCCCTTATGTTAAAAAAAACAAATTAACAAAAAAAAAGATTAAAGTGACGTTATAGTTTTGTATGGAAATAGGATCATAACTTATGTTTAAAAATCCTAGAAACTCACTGAAAAAAGTAAAGGTTAAAGCAATGTTATAGTTAGGTGCTGAAATAACATAAAGACTATGGGCCTGATTACGAGTCTAGCGATCTCAAGACCGCCAGACCTGCAGGTGCAGCCAGACAGCCGCAGCTGTGGAGTGCCATCTCTGCCAGGATCTTTGATCCCAACAGGATGACGGTGGTCTGGGTTGTGATCGGCCAGGGGGGCACTGAAGTCGGCGCCACCCCGCTGATTACAACCTTGTTCTCTACCAGCCTTTTCATGGCGGTCTGAACAAGTGCAGGGGGCCACAGGGGGCCTCTGCCGTGCCCATGCCCATGGCATGGGCAGTGCAGGTGTCACTGTGTCCAGTACCCAGCTGGTGCACCCTGCGTGCGGCAGCATTGCTGCTGGCTCAATTATGAGCCGAGAAAAATGCTGCTGCACCTTTCTCACTTCGCTGACGGCAGGAACCTTGGTTCCCGCCCGTTAGCCCATTGGGAAAGTTCTAATGGGGCTGACGGGGAGACCGACAGTACTGTGGCGGTCTCCTCGTCAGGAGTTTGGCAGTCAGATATTTCCTAGCGCCAAACTCATAATGACCTCCTAACTTTTGAAAAACAAAAAAATAAAATTCACCAGTTATAGTTTACTGAGCTAACTAAAGCTGTGCCCCCCACTATGCACCGTTTAGTACCTCACATATTATATATTTATGACATATCAAATGATGTCATTGATTACATCACCAAGACCATCTCAAATAACAACACTGATGACATCATACAATCATTTTGACAGTGTCCTACGGGGTTTGTGGATTTGAAGTAACTTAACACACTATACCTATGGAGAATTTTATATTCATTTCAACAGGATTACCCTATTTAAGATTTCATATGAGCCACAATTTTAAGTCAGGAGATTGAAAGGTGTACATTTGCCACTGAAAATACCCTTTGGGCCTCATTACGAGTTTGGCGGTCCGAGGACACACAGAAGATCTCCAAAGCTCCATCGGCACCGCCAGACAGGACAGACCGCCGCGGTCGAATGGAGGCACAAACAGTCCGGGGGAGACCATGTTTCCACCGGACCTATTGGGAGGTTGCACACTGCCAATGTGACTGCTGCAGTCCAACCATCACTGAGCACCAGATGGAAATGGACAGTATAAAAGGAGACACTCAGCTCCAGGAAGCCATGCATGTCCGTAGCCGGCATGGATCCACAACTAGACATCATGCCGCTGCTTGCAGAAAGGCAACAAAGTCAATACCAAGAGGAGACAACAACCGTAAGTACACACACTCACCTGTTACATATGTGAAGTGTGTTAATTTGAACAGTTACTTAACATCCCAGAGGGAGGGGGTGAGAAGGGCTGCACTCATACCTAACAGCATAGTGACACACACATTCACATTCCCTTATCAAGGACAGCCACACATACACATCATGCACACTTCATGTCAATCCCACACATTTACGCACGGCAACACAGCACAGGCCCACCCTCAAAGATTCCCATGCAACATACAAACTTGTAACAACAACACAACCACTGCACAAATACATGTCACACACAGACACCCAACACTGGCCAGGGAATCGACACACACACAACACAATGTACAACCATGTGTGATGGAACACACACAACAACACCATCACACAACTTAGCAATCAACACACATATCACACACAGTACACCAAACCTATTATGCCATGCACAGTCCAATCAGACTCAAACAGTCAAAACACACAAAGCAACACATCACAACAAGACCAGCACAGAACCGATGGGAGCAGCTAAACCATACACGGAAGGAGGCCATACTGGGACACGTCTCATGTAGAACAAGGCCCACAAAAACATGCCCACATGAACAGACCACATGTAGATCTCATGGACAAGCAATACTAACTACAAATGTAATAGACAGTCACACATATGGGTGAAGGGCAAGGATACCAAGCATATACCACTCCAAACACCATACAAGACACCAGCCAGCTCTGAGGAACAAACACTGACAGAGTAACATGCACACAAAAGTAAAGCACACTTGCACAACTCAACACACTCCATGTCTGCACAGAAAAACTCTAAAACACACACCACATGTACACAATAGCCACATCAGGGGACAAACATACATCATACAGGACCACATCGCACATCACAACAACAAACACATTTCACGACAAACACAACACAATACCATGCAACCAACATCTCAGCTACACACATAAACCTTTCACACAACACACACCAACCCCTGGGAGACACTGCTCACAACCTCACATACTGCTAAGACAATACATGTAGCAGCAAGTAGCACACACAAAAGAATACTGGCACACAACCAATGTCAGCCAGGAAGAACTCAAACCTAGGAAAGCAAATGCAGGACAAAGATTTACCCAAAAAACTAACAACTGGTTGGCTTTAATTAGCAAAAATAGCAATAAATATGAATGTCCAAGTCCATAGGCCTGTCCAAATTTTATCAATAGCACCAAAGGCACAGAATGGTGCCCCAACTTGACTCCTGACTGCCATGTAATCTCCACAGGTAGGGTCATTAAGGGGGCAGGCAGGCACATCGGGGATTCTTGGGGGTGGCAGGGGAAGGGGGTTTGGGCTTGGAAGGGGGGATTTGGCTTTGGTTTGGGAGGGGGTGGACCTTTTTGGGAGGGGTGGACTTCTTCTTGGTGGGGGAGGGTCACTGGTGCTGGCAGGGGGAGTAGGGGAGGCCTTGGAGGTGGAAGGGATGTCCTTGGGGAGGGAAACAGTTCTTTTGCGGATGTCACATGGGGGGAAGAGAAGGGAAAAGGTCAAGGTTACAAAGGAAAACTCTTTTACACACCTGGGGACGGTCATCAGAAGGGGGTTTGGGTGTGTAGGGTGAGGGAGTGGTTGTCTGACGTTTAGGCGTGGATGTCTTTGAGTAACTTTACACTCCGATTTTGTGAATAATAAAAAGTAGCAGTATTTTACTCAAATGTTTTCTTTGTAAAACATGCCCATTGAGTACTTAGGGGCATATTTATACTCTGTTTGCACCGAATTAGTGTCATTTTTTTTTACTCTAATTCGGTGCAAAACTAACTCCATATTTATACTTTGGTGCTAGACCCCTCTAGCACCAAATTTATGGAGTTAAAGTCATTTTTTGAAAGTGGAGACCAACTTTGCCTTAATGAGATGCAAGGTAGGTGTTCCCGTGCAAAAAATGACTCTATGGCCTTAACGCCATATTTAGGGGCATATTTATACTCTGCGGCATATTTATACTCTGTTTGCACCAAATTAGTGTCATTTCTTTTTACTCTAATTCCGTGCAAAACTAACTCCATATTTATACTTTGGTGCTAAACCCATCTAGCACCAAGGCCCTGATTTAAACTTTTTTTGCACTGCATTAACGTCATTTTATGACGCAAAAGTGGCGCAAACTTACAAAATATTGGCCCTTATTTATACTTTTTGCTGCAAAACTGCACTAACTCAGTTTTGCACCAAAAAGTTTAGCACCGGCTTGCACCATTTCTGTGCACCACCCGGGCACCATATTTATGGAATGGTGCAAGCCGGTGCAAAGGGAAGGCTAGAGTTTTAAAAAAATGACTTTAGTCGGGTGGAGCTGGCAGTATAGAAGAAGAGGGTTTAGCACCAGAAAATGGCTTTAGGCAGGTTAGAGTAAAAAAAATGACTCTAACCAGATTAGCATAATTTTATGGTGCTAAACCTACCATGCCACATGACTCCTGCCTTAGAAAAGGCAGGAGTCATGCCCACCACCCTAGTGGCCAGCACAGAGGACCGGGGTCCCCTGGGAATGGCCATTGCACCCTGTGCCATGTATAGGGACCCATTTCAGGGCCCCCTATGGCACTTTCAAAAATAAAATGCACTTACCTGTACTTACCTGGGATGGGGTCCCCCATCCTCGCAGTCCCTCTAGTGTGGGTGGGGGTGCCCCTAGGGCCTAGGTAGGGCACCTCAGGGCTCATTCCATGGTGTTCCACCATGGAAATAGGGCCACAGGTCCCCTAAGGCCTGCCCAGACCCAGGTCTTAAAAAATGGGGCAAAGCAAGCTTTGCCCCATTTTTTGACCCCTCCTCCCTCCCTTGCACCATTTTTACATGGGAGTATAAATATGGTGTTAAGGCCATAGAGTCATGTTTTTGCACGGGAACGCCTACCTTGCATCTCATTAAGGCAAGGTAGGTTTCCACTTCCAAAAAATGACTTTAACTCCATAAATATGGTGCTAGACGGGTCTAGCACCAAAGTATAAATATGGAGTTAGTTTTGCACTGAATTAGAATTTTAAAAAATGACGCTAATTCAGTGCAAACAGAGTATAAATATGCCCCTTAGCGTAAAAAAATGATGCTAATCTGGTCAGAATAATTTATTTTGACTCAAAACTGCCTAACGTCATTTTTTTTTAAGCTAGCCTACCCTTTGCACCGGCTTGCACCATTCCATAAATATGGTGCCCAGCTGGTGCTAAAATATGGTGCAAGCCGGTGCAAAACTTTTTGGGGCAAAACTGCCTTAGTGCAGTTTTGCACCAAAAAGTATAAATAAGGCCCTTAGAATCTGGGAGTAGCAGCTGTGGAGGTGTTCTACGTTTCTGGTTGGGTTGAATAGTATGCCATACTTTCTGGCTGAAGTTGATGTTGCCTGGTGGAAATAGGATACGAATTGGGAAATGCTTGGGTTCTGATTTTGCCATGTAGGAAATGTTTAACTCAGAGATGTTAAGCATAATAGATTGTTTTGTTTTTCTGTCTAGTATTGAATAGCAGTAATGAAGTTTGAGATAATGGGTTGGAGGTTTAGGTAAAAGCTGGCAGACAGGAAAATATTTGTTGATGATTGATGATAAGCTGAGCCGAAGCATGAGATGTCTCCATTGGTTGTGGTGTAGAGAGATAAAAGCAAAGCATCCAGAATTGAGCCTTTGGAAACTTACTAGCAAAGGAGTATTATCTGAGTGAAAAGCACAGTGAGACAGGAGGATCATTTGGGAAGATACAAAGAAAATGAGTTCAGATCGCAATACACATCAACGTTTACCTTCAAGATGAATGTCAAAAGGATTTTACTAAACAGATTCCCCACATTAGGCTCTGGACTACACTTTCCCTACCCCAGGTACTCTCGCAACAAGGCTCAGCTATCTCAGCAGGCGCGCCTGAGGGGTGATGAGGAAATGCACCTTTATCCTTGCCTGCTGATATCTAAACTTACCTCATTTTGAATGTTTTGAAACAGGATCACTTTGATATTGAATGTTATGAAGTGGGGTCTGGTTGTTATGTGCAGTGCTCTGATACCCATGGGGTCATTTCTGCATTTTATAAAACTCAATAAATAAATAAATAGTTAATAAATGAATAAATAAACACATAAATAAACAAATTCCTTCAACAGTCTGACTAGGAAGGAGGGTAGTATTGCCCACAGTATCACATGGAACAGACAGTTTGTTTATTAGAATGGGAGATAATTTATGAAAGTAAGAGGAAATAAAACAAAGAGCAGTTTGTGTGGAATGTGGAGTTCATATTGGGTTAATTAAAAGTTGGGTGGGAGATATGAGGGGAGGTGGTTATAGCTTTTGACCATGGGCCAAATTTAGCTTCCAAACTATTCTCAACTCCATATTAAGGCCTTCGCCTAATGCCAAGAACTGAGGATGAACGCAAATCACAAACACTTTGAAAAAACATTCGGGTCATGCTCCTCCAACTTAGTTGATGTCTAAAGCCATATGTCCAGGCTTCATCTCAGGCTTAGTGCCAGTCCAGGTGTTCCTGGGAGATTTAAATCATGGTCGGACAGATGTGTAAAATACACAATCTGAAACCCAGCAGGGATGCACCATACAGGACTAATGATAAAATAAAGTTTGTATTACTGCAGCGTGTAACACTGCCAGCACAAATAAAAATAATTCTATAGAACTAAAAAAAGGAAGCTCCTAAACAACTTCACTTTAACATTAATTATAACAGTGGAATGTTGGGAACTCCATTCTAAAGGCCGGTAGAAGCCTGGAGCGTCAACATTCCAATGCTTCTGACACAGCAACAGCTGTGAACAAAGGGCTCATGGAGCCGCGGGATTTCAGTCCCCTTGGCCTATGTGAGGTCTTTGTTTTATTTATTAGTACATTCTCTCCTCTAGTGGTGGAATGTTCTGATAGCCTTATAGCCCTTCGTATCTGGGCTACATCGGCCATTAAAGTCCCACTCCCTTGTTAAACGCTGGAGGGGGCCTTTAATGGCCGGCATAGCCCGCTACAGTGGACAAGAATGCTATAATATGACTGTTAGACCTGACATCCTTAGGGAGGTCTTCTTCCCAACTTTTTTCCTACATCCCCCCTTTTTCTGACCCTGTTTTTGCTGCCTTTAGGAAATTAAATCAAATCAGGGTTTATAGAGCGCAACTTCTCACCCATAAGGGTCTCAAGGTGCTAAGGTGGTTTGTCCCAGGAGCTTCAGTGGAAGAGACAGGTTTGAATGTCCTTTCTGAATTGGAGTGGCGATGGTGACTGCCTGGGGTGCAGGGGCAGGGAGTTACAGCTCTTTGTCGCGAGGTAGGCGAAGGATCTTCTACCTGAGATCTTCATATGCGGGGTACGGTGGCTAGTGCTTGTTCAACAGAGAGGTCTGGTGGGGGAGTAGAAGGTGATGCGGTGATTGAGGTAGGTGGGTCCTAGGTCGTGGAGGACATTGTATGCATGGACGAGCTGTTTGAAGTTAGTTCTTTTCTCGATAGGAAACCAGTGGAGGTCTCTTAAGTGGTTGGAGACTTGTTTGTGGTGGCTAATATCCAGGATGAGTCTGGTAGAGGTGTTTTTGATTTGCTGTCGTTTCTTCAGGTTCTGCTGGGTGGTGCCAGCATAGAGGGTGTTGCCATAGTTCAGTCTGCTGGTAACCAGGGCATGGGTTACGGTTTTGCGATAGTCCTTTGGGAGCCACTTGTATATCTCTGGAGAAGTCGGAGTGAGTGAAAGCAGGAGGATGCGACTGAGTTGAATTGGTGGGTCATGGTGAGCGAAGAGTCCAGGATGAAGCTGAGGTTGTGTGCATGGTTTGTTGGGGTGGGGGTGGGTGCCGAGGGTGGATGGCTTCCAGGAGTCATCCCAGGCTGATGTGGATGGTCCCAGGATGAGGGTCTCGGTCTTATCAGAGATGAGCTTGAGGCAGCTGTCCTTCATCCAGGCGGCGACAGCTTCCATCCCGTTGTGGAAATTCTTCTTGGCAGTTGTTAGGTTTTTGGTCAGTGAGATGATCAGCTGGGTATAAAATGGGATTATTACATGGTATTACATTTTATAATTGTATTTCAAAATCTGGAAGAGATAACCTTTTTGAGTTTTATGTCTCTAGAATCACAACCAATCAATCAAATTTTTTTTTAAAGAGTTTGGCTACTCATATGACTGTCCCGCTGCTAGGATTCATTCACTAAAGTCATGGAGGGATTATTAGAAAGACAGATTGAACAACTGGGTTTTAGGACTACGTTTGAAAGAACCTTCGTCTTTAGATGTCCGCAGACAGAAGGGAAGAACACTCCAACCAGAGGCGGCGTGAGCCGAGAAAGAGGTGCCACCTCATTTCTTCCATTTGGTTTTGGGCACAACAGCCAACAGAGCATCAGAGGAATGCAGACTTCTTACTGGAAGGTAGTGTGTGTAAGTCCATTGGCCAGGTAATGGGGCCTGACTGATAGAAGGTTATGTGAGCCAGTACAAGCCCCTTGAATTGAACTCTCTCATGGACTGGCAGCCAGTGCAGTCCTTTAAGGTGCTGACGAATGTGATCGTTTTTCCAGAGATTTGGTAGGAGCAGAGCGACAGCGTTCTGCACCAGCTGGAGTCTCTTAAATTGGTATGCAGGGAGACCCCAGTACAGAGCGTTGGCAAAGTCCAGCCATGAGGTTAGAATGGCAATGGGAAGGAAGCAGAAACAAAAACATTTTTAAGGATCTGAGAAGGCCAAGGCACACTCGTACCACATTGTCCACCTGGAAGTTGAAGGATAATTTATTATCAAACTTCACCCCTAAGGTTGCGTATGACCATAGCAGGGGTAGAAGGAGATGGTGCAGAAATGGGCCCAAACTCACCTCCCCAAGAAGGAGGGGGTGCCAAAGACTAATATTTCAGTTTTATTGGTGTTGCATTGAAGATTACTTGAGCGCATCCACTGAAGTACTGCTGAAAGACACCGTTCAAATCTATTCTGGGCACTGGGAGTATTTCTGTCCCAGGTAAGAAGAATTTGTGTCATCAGCGTAGGATACCACCTGCATGCGAAAAGATTCCCCCAGGACTGCCAGAGGAGTCATATAGACATGAAATAGCATTGGGCTCGGGCAGAGCCCTTGGAATGCCAAGTCTTGACGGTTTGAGGTCAGATGCAAAAGACGGCTTCCAGACTAACATCTGTCAGTAGAAAAGACCCAAACCAGGCAAAGGTGGTCCCACCTATCCCAATATTTCTCAGTCATTGTAAGAGGTAGGGTGGGAAGCAGTATTGAATGACACTGATAGATCCTTGATCTTGATACCTGATGGTATCAGAAAATGGTACCAATGAAGATTCTGTACTGTGTCCTTGGCCGAAGTCCGATTGAGACAAATCCAGCAACTAATTAGAGTCCAAATACCTGGACAGTTGGACATTGATCAGTTTCTCCAGAATCTTAGAGAAGGCCGTCAGTAGAGATACGCCTGCAATTAGCCAAGACAGATTTGTTGGCTGAAAGCTTTTTCAGAAGCGGGATTAGCTTATCTTTTTTCCAACAATTGGGAACAGTGGACTAGAATGAGGAGTCATTTAAGAGGGAGTTAAGAATAGGATTAATAGCCAAGGCAGGCTGCCAAAATATGGGGAGGACACGGATCATCCGGAGACCTACATTGATAGGATTTTAATGCTTTAACAGAATCCTCCAGTAAGATGGGAGTCAATTCTGTCAAGGAGCAGGATCAAGTGGTTAAAGCTGCCGAAAGCTGGCTACCTGGCCAATCGACATCTGAGGTATCGCCAGATACATTTAAAGCATCTACAAAACCTTTGATCTTACTGTCGAAGAAATCCGAAAGTTGCTTGCATAGTTTAGGGGAGGCCTCGAGAGGCTGTACTAAGGCACTTGGGTTTGAAAATTGTTTTACTATCTTAAAAACCTCTCAAGGTTTATTGCCTGACTTAGCAATTTCACTGGTGACGAATTTCGCTTGGGCCATCTTTATTCCTTGATCTTAGATAGTCAACTCCTTTTTATAAAGTTCCTTGTCGGCAGGTAGATAGAGCTTTTGCCAAGGCCTTTCAAGTCTTTTGCAATGTTGGCACATTTTCCCGAGCTCCTCATTAAACCACGGAGGCGAGGGGCATCTTAAGAGGCCAGACTCATCCTTAATGGGCTCAGTGATATCTGCCATGTGACCTAGCCAGGCATTAGCTGCCTGTGCATCAACCTCTGTCTCATTTCAAAGGTGGACCACTATTATTAAGAATGGAGGCAAACTCCTTGGTAGTGGTATTAGCCGAGCTTCTATGAGGTGAGGAAGGGTGGCTCGTCTACCTCTAGGGCCCTGCTCTAGTTTCCAGCTAAAGTGCATTGTTGTGTGGTCCCACCACGTATTGCAGATGACATTCGAAACTTCGACATTAAAATTAAAAAAGAGAGGGTCATAAGTGTGACCAGCTAGGTGAGTAGGTTGATTCACAAACTGATTTAAATTCCAAGCAGACATATTGCCAAGGAAGAGACGAGCATGTTGGCCAGCAGCCCTATCTAAATGAAGATTCAGGTCTCCCAAGCTGGTGAAACTTGAATATTTTAAAGGATAATTAGACGGACACTTGTCCAGGGAGGACAAAAAATCTCCAGTATAGCAGAGGGTTACATTAGGTCGTCTGCCAAGGTTTTACTTGCCAAAAGGGAGAGGCACAAGCCCAAGGATTCTGCCCCCTGGTGTTCAGTAATCTCAAAAGAGATACACTTGAGAGGTTGCAAAAAGATTATATCAACACCCCGCCTCTTTTGTCAGTCTTAAATATGGTGCCACCCTCTGAAACTGCTAGTGTAAGAAATATCTGGTGAGAAAAAGGATGGCAAAATGATCCTCCCTAAGTAAATCGTGAATGTGTAGTGCATACTTGTGGAGTGAACGGGCACTAACCACTGCTGCCTGACCCACAACAGTCTTCACAGACTTCATAGAAAGATTAGGCTGATCCCGTCCTGGCAACATGGCAGAACATAAAGAGCAGACTGAAGGAAAGGGAGGAGTCAACAGATCGCATATACCTAAACAAGGAGAGCCATGATTTAATGAGTGGATCTCCACTGAGAAATAGATTAAACGCTCACCGCGGGATGGAAGAATATTGGGCAGCATGGTTCGGTCTTAGCCTGCATGTACGTGGTTGAGGAGCATTTTAGCACGTGTATGTGAGGCACAGAATCTTGAGATACATTCTGGCTTGCATGGAAAGCCGTTGAAGGTTTCCTTCATGCTGAGTACTATTGGACCTTCCACATTTTGAGGTTTGACACCCCCTGTGTTTGGTAGTTAAGCTCGCCACACTTGAAGGTTTTGCAATCATCCAAAAATTAGTTGACATGTGCATGACAATGATGGGGTGGCTTTAAAGTCAGAAGAAGGCCAGCATTTGTAGGAGAATGTTTTTTGACAGACTACAGATTGCAGTTCTGCCCGTATTTACTTGCTGAGGCTGGGCACCTGAGGAGATCTGTTTCTCCGTAGCTGAATTTAGCTTGTTCATATGTTTAAGTCGGGCTTAGTTTCTAAGTGATATTAAGGATGCTTTTCCCCACGCAGTTTTCTATATAACATGCTACTGAATCGCAGTTTGGGTTTGATACATACCAAAATGCTTTTTTTTCAGTTTTAAATAGGATTCTGCGAATCAGACTGTTTGCGACCGGATAAAAACTTGATACATGTGACCCAATAGTCTGACTTCCAAAACAGTCGTCACAGGCCCAACTGCGGCTTGAGTTTGGCCGTAAAAAACTAGAGCTGCAAGACAAGGCTTTCTTTTAAAGATGTGTCATCGGCTCAGGGCCCACAGGAGGACACGCTTGATGGTCGACGCTTGTCAGAAATTAATAACTCCATAAAGTGCACATATTGATGATATCTGGAAGACTCATTTAATACTTTCCAAGCTAGAGAGCTCTGAAAGACCCCAGTCCAGGAGATCAAATTAAAAAAATACCTAAATAAATTATTTCGAGTTCTGACTCCTGGTTGGGATTCATAATTATTCTGTGCTCAAAACGCAATCCTACCTGGCGACATGTTACTCTAAGTTACTAAAAAATATATATACTGCTATAGATGCTCGCCAACTCTGGACTGTCTCCCTCTTTGGGCAAAATCTTGTGCGGGATCTAACTGCAGAATAAAGGGAAAAGCGAAAGAACCAATTGTCCGCATTACCTACGTCTTCCCTACTCCTACGAAAGAAGTAAGAGCCTTTAACTAACCGGGAAAGGATGTGGCGTCACGTGGGGAACCAAGTTCGAGCCTCGGCGTCGGCTGAACATATCGTGTGATTCTGGGCAGATCGCCTAATCTCGCGCCTTTCCTTAAAACAAACAAAAAATAACCTCTCCTGTGTAATGTAACTTTTGCTCACGTAAAGCGTCTATTTCACCTTGACCTTCGGATCGAGTTTGCCTTATATAAAACTTAAACAAATGTCTCGAAGGTCCTACAGAGAAGCTATCATTGAAGATGTGAACACAGAAACCACCGTTCTGAATATTCACTTTGTTTAATAGATTGAGGTTATTTGAAAAAACGACTGGATCCTTGAAGCCAGAAAGTGACAACTGAGGCTTCTTTATCTGGTAGGCGGTGTCTGCGTTAGAGTCATATCTGGTATACAGCTCGTCTGAAAATATACTGTATGGCTCGGTAACGCCGCTACAAACCAACGTGTTAATTTGTCTTTTTAATAGTGAGCACTTTAAACACGCATTCAAATGATCACGCATGAGCTCCATAACATTTGAAGCAAAACTTCAACTAAATTGATACAGCGAATGCGGCCACCTTCTGCATCTCGGAGAACAGGATGTCAACAGTGCTGTAGCGCACAGACGCAATTCATTTCTGAAGTAGGCGCTATACGCAAGTAAGCTTAATATGCAATGGCGTTGCACGTTTATTGGCACGAATGGGGCCATATCGGGGACCTCCAATGGTATTTTTCACAGGGGGCTGTTGTCTCTCTCGTACACGCTTTCCCCATGCGTTCATAAATAATGCCCCCCCCCCCCCCCCCATCAGAGACAGTAATGCATGTTTACAGCACTTCCTATGGTAACAACAAACCCTGCGCATTTAATCGGCTTTCAAAGGCCGTCAAATCTATTTTCCTAAAGCAGCAACATTTACAGGCAAACAGCCTGTGCTTGGCTTCCGTGGGTGGCGAGCAGGCCGCCCCCCTCTCTGTGCTTCTCCTCCCCCCGCCACGTAATCCGCCCCCGGGGGACCCCCCTCACCAGGTGCGCTCGGCAATAGGGCAATTATGTGAATAGGTGTAGCTGTCAATCACTGGACCCTCCAGATTAGCTTTTCATATTGTAATTAGCGGTTCTGAAGCAACCCAGCCCAGGGGCTAAGGGTTTTGCCAATAAGTGACCCAGGGGTATTAATTACCGAAGGTTGAGGTGGAGGGGAAAAAATAAAAAAAAGAGCTGGCAGCGCGCGAGATGATTGTTTAAATTTCAGAAAAATAATAGCAGGCTGGCAGTTGCCGGGGCCTCCCTGGGGGGGCGGGTGGTACACAGAAACCCAGGTAATTAGTCAGAAGAGGGCGCGGGCTGCAGGCGTTTGTTTGTGCAAAATGAAAAGCCAAAGAGAGCTCGGGAAAAAAAAAGAAAACCCGAGCCGGTGAGAGATACATTGATATGAAAGACTGGTTGAGCGGAGCGAGACAAACTGTTATTTCTTTTTTGTTTTGTTGCATTCTAAACCCAGTTCTGTAAGCGCTGATTAAAGCAATTAACCCGCGAAAAGAGTACACACAAACCCTGGCCCTGCGTAAAAAAGCGCAGAAAACCTGCTGTAAATGAGGGTTTTCGCGCCCAGGGCCTGCGCCCTGGTGTGCGCCATGGCACAGTGCCCGTGCGCCAGTGCCAGTTTGGACCCCACTAGCGTCGCCCCGAAAGCCCACCCCCAGACATCCACCTGTGGAGTGAAGAGGCGAGGGAAGGGGCCGGGGGGAGTCTGAGGACTGACACAGCCTGGAGCCAGGAGACCACCCTCTCCTGCCCAGTTGGCTTGTCTCTCTGTGTTTGACAACACAGCTCTCCTAACAGCACCCCAGGGGAGCCCGACGGGGGCTTTTAACGCCTGCCCTTCACAGGCAGCCAGAGCTGGGCTGGCACTGCTAGCTCTCTGCTTCCAAAGGTCCCCTCATCGCCCCCACTGTGCCATGACGCGCGCTCGCAGATTTGCGCCAAAGACGCACCGCGGCGGCGCCAGCTCGGGCCTGGATGGTTTCACGTTGCCCTGTCTCTGCCTTGCGGGTATCTCCAGGGCTCCAGTCCAGTGCTTCTCAACCATCTGCCTTCCCTGGACCACCCCTTTATCGTTACTGAAACTTGGGGCCCCCTCTAAATCATTATTCGAATCTGGGACCCACCACTAAATTACTGCTGGAATCCGGGGCCCTGGCCTAAACATTGTTGATGATTTGAACTGGAGAACAATACGCAAAAACCCCAGAAACGAGCTTTTTAAAGACATATACAAATGATAACACATTGTGTTTAGTTTGCAAACAAATATAATAAGAAAATAACATTTTTAATTGAATAGGAAGGTTGGAGCTTTTTTACATTTAATTAAAGACGCGCATCATCCATACTATATTCTGCGCATCATCCATACTATATTCTGTTTGACGCACCTACGCTGCTCCCACGAATCAATCTCAGGACATTAATTACATTTTTTACCTCCAACTCCAAATTCCATGACATTTACAGCCCATTTTAACATTTTTAATTGTACATTTGGCCACTTTATTTACACTTTACTAATCTGTTAATATTATTTAATTTTCTAAGCAGTCACGGACCGCCTAAGGAGGCTTAACAGACCTCCCAGGGGTCCCTGGACCACAGGTTGGGGACCACTGCTGTAGACTATAGGAATACCCTATATGTATTCACCATTGGTTTAAACCTGCCATGCTCTTTTCACTTTCAATGTAAATAAAGTGCTATATTTACGTGTAAATGTTGAGCCTAAAATAATCCCAATGATCACTGAATTTTATTTATAATCGGTTCCTATGTAATTTAAAATGCATTTTATTCGCATGAATGTATAAATGCAGTGCTTCCCAAAGTTTTTAGACCGCTACCCAATTTTTAGAATGACAGACTTTCACGACCCACCTACTTTTAAAGGACAGGAGGTGGGGCTATTTTTGAATGTAACTAATGCATTGAAACAGCCAGTACATTTGCACAGACGTACGGTTTTAATGATAAAACTATATAGCACACGCATGATAATGTGTGCAAATCGTGTTTCTGTGAATATTTATCATTTGTGCACCACCAAGTAAAATGCCTGGAAGTGTTTTCAACCTGTTACAATCTCTGCTTCCAGCACACTTCAAAATAAAAAAAAATGTGCTTCATTTTTTGCTCCCCTAGCTGCGGAACTGACGCATTTCATTTAGAGGTATTTCTGTTTTGTTGTGTGTTTGAAACAAACAACACCTCACCCTTTCATTTCACATTCCCTGCACTCCAGGAAGATTGCCACGTAATTCACTTTAAAAACTCCTCTCGCTTTGCTGCCAGAGAAGGAAAAGTAAACACCAATCCTCATGTTAGAAGAATAACCGGGGACTTGTCAGAAGACAAACCCTGATATTGGACCATTGTCTTCGAAGCGAGGCCCATGTGAGAAGATAAACAGAATTTAAAGGCATCATTACTTATTGCGTGGACTTTACCACCTGTCACAAATTGGCTCACGAACTACCAGTAGATTGCAACCTACAATTTGGGAAATGCTGTACTAATGTATGTATTATAAACTATCCTCCCTTCAGCAAACATTGAGCAAATTTTACTTAAGCGTTTTAGGTCTTGCTAAAAACAGGTTGAGTCATTTTGTGAGCCTCACATTTTACAATAAATTATAACAAGCATACATACTTTTGTACATACAGATGCTGTCAGTCAGCTCTCTCCATCTATAGGTGTGTTCAACTGTCGTTCTAATGTTGCTTCTGCCAACCAAAGCCTACCGAATGTGGTTCCGGATCAACCCACTGCAGCCATTGGCTGTGTTCACATTTTGATTGTGCACACGTACCTGAATAGTCAAATTCAGTTCCTGGGCCGGAGAGCCAATGTCTACTTTCATTTCATTTTTTTATTATTTTTTACCATGGGCCATATTTTACTATTATTTTTGCAAACATAAGCACTCCGTGCTTAATTCATGACATTTTTACTTTTTATTACTTTTGTGACCATGTCAAAGATTTTTTTAAAAAGCACACATATAGGCTTGCCAAGGCCAGATTTGTTGGCTTCGCCAAATGCTTGCTTTATTTATCTTTTGTTTATCCCTAGCCCAGTTAGACAGTTGCATTAATGTGCTTGTGGAGCACGAGTAGAGGGAAGAAAGTGGATTAACAACAGACTCCTTACATTAACTCAGGATCGTATATCGCAACAGGGGAGCAACTATTACCATTTGCAATGTTCTCTTAAATATCTTCCAGGTAAAGAGATACAAATATTTCCAAGGGGATGATCTATGGGAGTGGAGCAAACTTCCCCCAAACTATCTGTAAGTTTGAGGGGCCAAGAAGCACCTCTTCTGGGAGGTCAGTATTAGGCATCTGGTCAGGTTATGCAGGCCTGGCAGTTAGATGTAGACTCTGGGGCACAACCATGTGGGGTGTACAAGCCGGAGGACTCTGACTGTGATTCTGCTCAACTGGCAGAGACTGGCCTGACACCAGAGCTGCCAAAGCATGATCACTTTTTACGTCTACTATGGCGCGAGCTCTTTTGGGCTCGCTCACCATTTCGTAGAGATCGGTGCTTAATTTGAACTGGTGATTACAGTGGGGTCCACCGGCACTCATTTTTGTGGACCAGAACTTATTTTTCCAAAAAAACAAACTTTGTTCCAGAGCAAGAGAGAGAGAAGCACAAAAGGGGTAAAGACGGAGGAAGAGAAAGACAGAAAAACAGTGAAAAAGAGAGAAAGCAGGGTGAGAAAGGACCTGCAGGCGTGAGGTAAGGAGCCAGGGTGCGTCTGGCGGTCGGTTAAAGAGGCGTGAGATGGAATCAAGACTAAACAACTGTGGTGTTCAACACAACAACCCTCGATAGTGCCAGCCAAGAGCTTCCGAACAAAACTTTGGGCCTCTATACTTATTTTGTCAAACAAATTAAGCAATACGTCCGAGCTCTTCGGGCACTATTTGAGTAGTCAAGGCATCACGGGACCACTGCAAGAATGAGGGCTGTTCGGTGGAATGTCCAAAAGTGGTAAAGTACATGACTGGTCATGTTGTATCTTTGTGAGATGAAAGACAACTCTGAGCTGAACATCACACACAAGTTTTGTACTGCATTTGAAGATGTCACAGACTGGAGGTAAACGCAGGAACAGAGGACAATCAAACCACCTGGGATGTCGGGGGAGTCAGTCTTTGTCAGAACAATGGTCGTCTTGAAAAATAGGTATATGATTCTGCACAGATGTGTTAAGATACTGGTCACAAAATGTTTTCACAAATTAGGCCTTGGATTTTTGCGTCCAATATCTAAATTTACAAAGAAGCCTATGTATTAATAGATCAGTTAGCAAAATACTAAATTGGAGGAGGCTACAAAATAACCTGCCAAGCTAACATACACGAGATAGGTCACAAATTCAGTCTCCCTCCAATTTGGTATATCCACAGCGATGGTGGCCTGCATCCCTGTGAAAGTATTTTAAAAAGTTTTTTTTTAAGCAGTAAGATTTCCTTGAAGTGCTCACTTGGAAAACTGCCTTCTCTCCCTGAAGCTGCGACCCCAATTTGCAAAGGTGAAGGAGTCCCAAGGGACAGTTATTCTTTTGCAAATGAGTTACAACCTAACTTGGGAGTTGGTAACATACCAATGGTTTGTGATCCAAATTACAGTTGCGAAACGTTAAAACATAGGGTTCCAACGTGCAGTTGGGGAACAGATGCCCAAAAAACTATCCTTCCAAATTGCAAATCAGTAACCATTCATAAACGCATTGTACGCGTTTGTAACCCTTTACAGACTTGTAAAATGGGTTTAGTACATTCAAATAGGTACTTAGTCGCAAACACTCTGAGCGGAACAAAGGGTTTACAACCATTAAAAACATTACGTTTGTTCCTTGGATTGTAATTTGACAAGGGTGTCCTCGGCGTACAGATGCTAATGTTCAATGACTGCAAAAGAGTGCAGCTTTGAGTGCAGCCATTGAAGAGGAATTGAGACCGGGAAGATCCTTGACACTCCCCCTATTGGGCGGATGTCTCACATCATATGGTTGATGGCATCAATAATCAGGATTGTTTGCAATCAAGCAGAAAGCAGCCTTTCAGTTTCATGCTCTGGTGCTTGTGCAATACTGGAGCCAATTTCTCTGGTTTAGATTTTTTCCTGTTGTAGCTTCCATTCCACCTTCAGTAACAGAAAAATGTTCTTGGTCCTCTTTGGGGCTCTGGTTCAGATCTGCTCTTTGTGACTGAAATCATGATGTTTTCCTGGGCAGGTGTGCTGTGGTTCACAGGAGACAGGCGCACTTACGGTTACGCTGGACGTGGCTTCAGGTGCCCCGCATGTATGGTTTGGAGAGTTAGCTCTGTATTGCCTCACTGCCCTATTCCCCTCCCTCTTTCTGGGACCCGCCATGTCATGTGAGGTTAAAATCCCTTCTCAAGTCCAGTTATCACCCTACCTTTTTACTCCCTATTGCTTTCAATTACTTACCCATCCGAGTGTCTACTTGCCTTAGGAAAATTGACACCCCCATATTTTTCTTAGACAAACTCCTGCTTGTGGGGCACAGGCATGTTTTCCTAGAACCCCGGGAATCCTGGGATCTTTAATAAATACAACAGAATCAGTGAAGAACCTAGGGGTACTGACCGTGGCTTATCTTTGTCCCACTTTGTCATCATGATGTCGATATGCTATGTCTTCTCCTAGTAACTTTGAGATGAGGCGACTATTCTGGTCTGTCCCAGGGGTTTATTAAATACCTCATCTGGTGCTTGAGCAGACCAACAAATCAAAAACCTGTTAGTCATTAGGTTTCAGTACAGCTGAAGTGTAGGCTGCCTTGCATTGGAAATACAGTGCTCAGTTTATATATGTACAAAAAAATAATTTTATACAAGGGCAGAAGGTTTTCCTTAGCAGACCGTCACTGTGCAGCCACGTGCTAAGAGTACCAGTCTTAATTCCACATCATTGTTACCAATATAATTTTTATCATTTTTTTATTTTTTAAGCTTGTTGTATAATTTATGTTTTATATGTTTGAGTGTTTAATACTTCATACAATTTTTACTTTTTATTTTATATGTAAAGTATTGTTTTCATTTTAGAATTATTTTGGGATAAAAGCAAGTCTTTTTTGTGTGGAATCTTTTTTAGTAGCAGCATTGTTGGGTCTATTGGGGAGAGTATTTTAAAATTAAATATTTGAATTGTTTTTTTATTAACATTTTGAAATGTAGAATTACATTTTAAACATTTAGGCCCTCATTATGAGCCTAACGGGCCGACTGCTGCGGTAGTGGCGGTCCATCCCCCATATTTTGATCCTGGCAGATACGCCACGATGGAAACGCTGCCACCGCCAGGCTGCCGCCACCAAGCAGCCTGGCGGTCTCAGCGTTTCAAATCCGACAGGGCAGGGAATGAGCCCCATTCCACCAGCCTTTTCTTGGCGGTTTATACTGCCAGGGAAAGGCTTGCGGAATGGGTAACTCGGGCCCCCGTGGGGGCCACTGCACTGCCCATGCACTTGTCATGGGCAGTGCAGGTGCCCCCATGCACAGCCCTGTCGTGAATTTCACTGCCAGAATTAGGAGCTGGCGTCAATGTAAAGGCCCTGTTTCCTGCTGGGCCGACAGCGGGCCAGCGGGAAAATCATAATAGGGCCAGTGGGGGCTTCACCGCACTGGCGATGAAGTGGGGGGAATGAGTTTGCCCGCCGAACCCATAATGACTCTCTTAGTGCTAAAAGTAACTGTGCTACAATTCAGGGAGGGTTCTTGATTCCCTTCAGGCCTCTGTATGGCCTTGGAATACTCTACCACTGCCTCTTATGGGCAGAATAGGGGTGGCCAAGATGGTGCTGCTACTCTGCTGTGTGTAGACTATCCAGAATTCACTCTGCTCCTTACAGGCGGGTGTTTTTCACCCGGTAAGTGTGCTCCTTACTTTGCTCCTTTGGTCTGGTAAACTGAGTAGAGTAGGTCGTCTGACGTTGATGCAGGGGGGTGATGATGGCGGACGTTTGGTACCCTACCTGGAGTATTATTATTGCACATCTTGCCTACAGTACGCAGCACAATGGATGATAGAGGGGAACGACTGGGAAAAGGCCTTGGTGGCGGGAACGGTGGACAATGGTAAGCTCCCTGAATTGTTGATGGTGGAGTAAGGGATGCAGGTCGGGAACCCTTACATTGTGCGCCAGATCACTGCAGTGTGGCAGAGAATAGTTAAGATGGTGCTCAAGAGTACTCCCTTTCACAGGGACCTCCCGATTTGGGTGTTGGTTCCGTTCCATCAGTTGGAGGAGCCCATATTGAACCAGGCTTGGGATTTGGGGTGATGCGAGAAGGGCAGGGGTTTGTATCCCAAAAATAGGTTTATCTCTTTTGAAGATGAACAACTGCAGTTCACCTTGGATTCTGGACAAATCCTACGCTATGCAGGTCTGGCGGAGGTGGCCAAGCAGATCTGGGTGTCTTTTCCTGAGGCGCCACTGGATTTAGTGGTAGTGGGGGCATTGCTCACCTTAGGTTCAGGATGCCATCTTGTCTCCATGGTTTACAAGGTACTGCAGGCCAAGGTGGTACATGGACAATTACGAGTCCACTGTGCTTGGGAGGAGGATTTGAGAACTCCACCGCCAGACACACACTGGGCTAGGATCTGCGTGCTATTGCGGACTGTGTCTGGGAACACACACTTTCAGTTGATCCACATTAACTCTGTGTACCATATGTACATGACTCCAGAGAAAATGCATAGATTTAGTTCTGAGCATTTGCATGTTTGTCCGTGGTGTGGCATTGTAAACGCGGACTTGATGCTTTCATGCAAATTTCAAACTGAAAACTGCTGTCACCAAAAAAAAATAAAAAACTTTGAGAAGACAATAATATAAACATTGTTTAAAAACCTACCTACACACAGCCATGCAAGCCTGCTATTACAATTTTACTCAAAGCATTTAGAGACACCTCCAAAAATCTGCATTAAACATAGAATACCCCACACATGGTGAGTTTGCTTTTGAAATAAAAAAAAAAATATTCCTAGTGAACGAACAGTCACAGAAGTCAATAACCACTACAAAATACTAATAAAATTCCCATGACACCAAAGACATGAACAAAACTAAGCTTTATAATGAATTAATTTGAAGACACTTGGATTGGCAGACTGCACTGTTCTGGCCATAGTTGCCACCCCAAATTTCAAATAGCATGGTGGAATGTATACAGTCAACGATCCAAAACCAAAATGCGGGAAGTATAGCACAATGCCTTCCAAGCCACATTAGGCCGAAGTCATTCCACCCTCTACCTATTCCTAGACATTCTTCTATCTATAAAGATGAAAGAAATGCACTAAATGCTACAATTCAAAGCAAACTCTTTGTAAATAACAAAGGATTACATTGCTTTAAAATGACAGCAAAAAGAATACTATAAACCACTTATAAATCGCACTACCAATAAAGTACAGAACAAGCCAGCAATCACTAGAATACATTTTTATAAATATGACATAAAATATCTTTATTTATCAGTCTATAATATAAACTTAAATAAAACAACATACAATAATTAAACTGCACACACAATATTACATCACATACAAACAAATTATATTTTCCCTTAAGTATAAATACATAATCATCCTAACCATAAAATTATGTTCCCCAAATCTTAAAAGAAAAATACATTTAAGGTTTTAGAGCTGATGTCCATGGTTCACCTCCACTTTACAAAAAAACAAATACACTAAACAGGAAAAATAAACCGAGAAATAAAGCAGAAATTTAAGGCTCAAAACTAAACCCAAAGAAATATTCCATAATCCTAGGGACATAAAAAAACATAAAAAAAAGAAATAAAAAAAACTCTCCTAGAAAACTAAAAAATAAAAAGAAACTAAAAAGTAATGTTGGTTAAAATCTAATCAAACATCTGCATCCAAAATAGGAAGAATTTTCTACTACGACTGGAAAAACATGTAAAAAAATATAACATACCCAACCTCACTTAAAAAAAACACCTAAAAAAATAATACAAGCATTTTAACAATGCATTGCAAACATTATTAACATATTGACAACAACTTTTATAACTAACTACAGTACACATACCAGAGTAAGGCCTACTGCACTACCCTAAGGGCCCCATTATGAGTTTGGCGGATGGAAAACTCTGTCCCCCAAATTCCCAACAGGGTGGCCGCCGCCTACGCGGTGACCTCCCCACCGGAGCTATTATGGCTTTCTTGCTAGGCTGGCGGGCGGAAACCTACATTTCCACCCACTGACCTAGCAGGAAACAGGCTACAGCATTGTTTCCGGTTCGTATTTGAGCCGACGGCAATGCTGTCTACTGCAGGGTGCACCAGCACCCTCGCAATGTTCACTGTCTGCACTGCAGACAGTGAACATTGCGAGGGTGCTGGGCAGGGGGACCCCTGCACTGCCCATGCCAAGTAGATCGGCAGTGCAGGAGCCCCCCTGTGGCCCCCTGCACCTGTTCCCCACCAGCCTCTCCATGGCAGTGTTACTGCCATGAAACCGCTGGTGGACAACAAGGTCGTAATCCCGAAGGAGGAGCTGCTTGCAAGGGTGCCCTAGTGGATTAGGAACTCCGCCACCTCCAGACTGCCGGAATCAAAGATCTTGGTGGGCCTGGCTGTCCGACCGCCAGGGTTGTAATGTGGCAGTCGGACTGCCGCATTGGTGGCGGTATAGACCGACACCGCAAGTGTGGCGATCTATAGACTGCCACACTCGTAATGAAGCCCTAAGTAACACTAAAATGCAACCTAACACTAAACTACACAACCACAGCAACTAGCAAAGTTGTCTACAGTAACTACAAGTACTCGCACCCTCCATCCCAAAACCAAATAACTTAAAAGTGGTCTTACCTTATCTGTAGAGCAGCAGCAGAGAACGGTGACTGACGGGAACCTAAACCACTGAACAATACAAAGTACATAAAGCGTTAAAAAAACAGCCACCAAATGAAAATAAAAATAAGACTTTATTATAATAGTAAAAAACGGAAACTCTAGAACTAGAAGTGTAAAACTCGAAATGTATTTGTTTAAAAATATTGTATTCCAATGTATATGTGAACTAAATATTAAAAAGTGCTATACAATTTATATTAATAAATAATAGTACTAATTAATAAATATAAAAACTGCATATTCAGTTTAAAAATGTATATATACAATATACTTCTGGAAAAATGCATATTTGAATAAAAGTCTCAAGGAGGATCCCAACAAACATAAGTGTAAAACAAGTATGCGTTCTGGCTCCGTACCTGTTTAATCTTTTTATTGCTGATCTCTCCCCAAAGCTAGACACGATTGACTCACATTCCTCGAAGTTGGGAAACTTGCTTATATCACATCTTTCATATGCTGATGACATTGTGTCATGGAGCCATGCAAAAGTAGGGTTACAGTGGTTAGTTACCACCTTGGCCGCTTTTGTAATGTCAAATAGACTGAAAATCAACATCACAAAGTCAAAAACTATGTCTATGGGGCACAACTTAAACTCTGCAATAAAAATAAAGTTACATAACACAGAACTGGAAGAGATCAGTCACCACAAATATTTGGGCCTCAATATATATATAGACAACAAATGTACCTTTGTGCCACACAAGCAGCACATCGCTCAGAAGTACAAAGCTTTGACATTTGCTTTTTGTGCCCTGGCCAAAAGGTTAAAAGGGCCATCGTATAAACCTCTGCTGTCTATTATGTTGTTGTGTAGCCATTTGAGTTACAGCTTCATATACGTTATTTTAGAAAAACTAGGCCTGCCGCTGTGCACTTTAACCTAGATATATTTTATTCAGCTTTGTTTATTATTTTAACAATAGCCACATTTGCAGTCTTGTTTTATTTCTCTCCATCTAGCTATTCTTTGCCTAGGTCAGCACCGCATTCTTAAACAAGACATTTCTTTCACTCTGTGCTTTTCTCAAGGCTGCAGTAAGATAGGTTGCAGAAAAACGTGGTAACACTTTGGGCCTCATTATGACCCTGGCGGTAGAGAACCGCCAGGGCCAACGGGGGCGGGAGCACCGCCGACAGGCCGGCGGTGCTCCCTTGGGCATTCTGACCGCGGCGCTTTGGCCGTGGTCAGAAAGGGAAAACCGGCGGTCTCCCGCCAGTTTTCCACTGCCCCTAAGAATCCTCCAAGGCGGCGCAGCTCGCTGCGCCGCCGAGGGGATTCTGACAATCCTCACCGCCATCCTTTTCCTGGCGGCTCGCCCGCCAGGAACAGGATGGCGGTAAGGATTGACATGGGGCCCCTGGGGGCCCCTGAAGTGCCCATGCCAATGGCATGGGCACTGCAGGGGCCCCCGTAAGAGGGCCCGCTAGTATTTCACTGTCTGCGTAGCAGACAGTGAAATACGCGACGGGTGCAGTAGCACCCGTCGCACCTTCCCACTCCGCCGGCTCGATTACGAGCCGGCATCCTCGTGGGAAGGGAGTTTTTCCCTGGGCTGGCGGGCGGTCTTTTGGAGACCGACCGCCAGCCCAGGGAAAAACTCATAATACCCTCCGCGGTCTTTTGACCGCGGAGCGGTATTATGGAGGGCTGAATTCTGGCGGGCGGCCTCCGCCGCCCGCCAGAATCAGAATGAGGGCCTTTGTCTCTCGTGTTCATAAAAACATACACAACCTTACTTAGAGACATTTTCACAGAAAATCAGCTGTTTTATTATAAAAACATTTTCCAGTCCCATACACGTTAGAGGGAGATTCCAGCCAGATGACCACAACTGAATTCTGATTGCTGAACGCTTCGCTACAGCTGCGTATGCAGACTTCAGGCCTCTTGCTCAGGTATAAGGGATGATGTCTTCCCAGGGGAACCTGAAAGGCAGAACTAGAGCTTAACATGCTGTGCTCTAACATATCCTAGGTAGGAATTATTTTAATGACTCTAGTGTCAACATTGTAGCGTTATTTTTATGCTTTACTCTCCTTGTCACAATTTTAATCCTGTCATGCTTCATGGTCCTGGTTATTGCAGTACATGCTTTATTATCTAAGATGCAGTTGCTTCATTAAAACCTTATTGAAACATATACTGCCTTTGATTGTCCTTGTATATTTGAGACTAATGTAAATGAGAGAAGCGGATGCGATCTGAGTGACCACGATTTCCCTGAGGAGTCAATTGTGTCATGCGCTCGGCTGCCCAATCTTCCCTACTCTTGGGTGGAATGAGGCACTGCTAGTTAGCCGGAGAAAAACCCGGATTGGGCAGACAGATGTCACCTGTAGTGGGTTAGACTCAGTCCCCAACAGTGCAAGTGATTCTGCCACTCAAATCCAGTAGTTTCATTACAATAATGAGAGGCTACGCGACATGGCATCGCCAACGTTTAGTCAGGCTCTAATTTTCAGGTCCTCCGGAGTATCTGTGTCTCACTACATACAAAGACACCTGAGTACCATATATGGAAACATCCGTGGTACTGAGGATTTTCCTCCTCAGCTAAGTAGGGAGTACCTAACGCTGTAGGTGTTTCAAGCTTGAACTCTAAAAGGATAACCCCCATTTGACGTGCTTAGCCCTGAACAAAATTTACCATTCGTTATGGCGAATCCACAACAGGTAGCAATCGCAGTCAATATGCGACCACCCCTTACTGCACATCTATTGACACATGGCCTAAAGGCCCATGGGGGTCCAGTCACATTTGTTTTTGAGGCTCATCCAGCCTACAGAACAGAGATTTTTTATTCTTGGGTCTCATTTCCAGCAGGTGATGGGAACACAAATACATTTCATCACTATACACCTGCAAATATACCTGTACAATACAGAGCATATGCATATCTAGAAATACGTCTATCTTATCAAGAACATAATAATTGGCTTGATGGCGCCCTACCTCATACAATTTTATACGTTAGGTTAGGTCCTCTAAGTAATGATGGTCCTACCTGGCCTTTATTGGCCACTTATACACCTCACTCTGCTGCAGCAAGCTTAACAGCAGCTGAAGTCCATCGCTTACATGCGGAGCTGACGGCAATATACAGATGATTAATACAGTTTGTAATGCAACCACATGCAGTAACACCAGGCATTAATCCTGCAACTGTACATTCGATCATGGGTAAAGCACCCACCAAACGTGAAGAAATTCCATTTTGGTTAGCTCAAAAAAAAATGCACTGGAAGCAGAATTTCCCCATACGGGACCGCAGGATAAGCATAGAATATTAACTATGTGCTTGCCGTTTGGGATGGTTCCCACTATAGATAACTTTAAAACTTGGGGCACGGTATTTGCCACGCTCTATACTACTGCACATGGTACACTGACACTTGCCAATTTACCAGACGTGTTGAAACAAATTCAAGACGAATACGGGGCTGCCCCGGCCCTGGACTTGCGGATGCAACTAATGGGCAATTTTGCCATAGTATCCTCAAGTTTATTAAGTAACCTTAAAGGGGAAGCGGTCGCACTAGCGGTGCACATGCGCCTCCGGGACGTTCCCCCACCGGATCAAGAACGTGCACTGCCAAAGACTTTCGTGGAGATCTACTCTAGCACTGGTCGAGATAGTCTGGGGGCCAGACCTACAAAACCACAATTCCATGATAAATCTAATAAAGATTCTACCAAGCAAGCTCCTGAGGGTACTAAGAAACGCTGGGATAAAAAACAACAAACAGCTAAAAAAGATAGGGGAGAATCTCCACATACGGAGACCCCACAGAATAGATATAATCTCAGAAATCGAGATAATATAAAAACGCCTCACACATATCAATATACTGATACATGCCAATCTCGTTCCTTTAAGGACTCACCGGAAAAACGCAGTGAGAGAGGTGGGCAGTCAGAGCGACGAACTGAGTACGTGAAACCGAGACAGGAATCACAACGCTCAACAGAAGTGTAGGAAAGTACCATCTTGCCTGGCATGTTACCCCCGTTTTTACATGTATGTCAGTTTGTTTTTGCCTGTCTCACTGGGATCCTACTAGCCAGGACCCCAGTGCTCATAGTGTGTAGCCTGAATGTGTGTACCTGTGTAGTGACTAATTGTGTCACTGAGGCTCTGCTAATCAGAACCTCAGTGCTTATGCTTTCTCTGCCTTTAAAATTGTCACTATAGGCTAGTGACCATTTTCACCCATTCTAATTGGCACACTGGAACACCCTTATAATTTCCTAGTATATGGTACTTAAGTACCCAGGGTATCGGGGTTCCAGGAGATCCCTATGGGCTGCAGCATTTCTTTTGCCACCCATAGGGAGCTCAGACAAATGTTACACAAGACTGCCACTGCAGCCTGAGTGAAATAACGCACATGTTATTTCACAGCCATTTTACACTGCACTTAAGTAACTTACAAGACACCTATATGTCTAATCTCCACTTAGTAAAGGTTAGGTGCAAAGTTGCTAACTGTGAGGGCACCCTTGCACTAGCAAAGGTGCCCCCACAATAGTTCAGGGCAATTTCCCCGAACGTTGTGAGTGCGGGACACCATTACACGCGTGCACTACATATAGGTCAATACCTATATGTAGCTTCACAATGGTAACTCCGAATATGGCCATGTAACATGTCTAAGATCATGGAATTGTCCCCTCATGCCAAATCTGGTATTGGGGTGCCAATCCCATGGATCCCGGGTACTGCCAAACCAACTCTCTGGGGTTTTCTCCGCAGGTACCGCTGCTGCCAAACCACAGACCGGGTTCTGCCCTCCTGGGGTCTGGGCAGCCCAGTCCCAGGAAGGCAGAACAAAGAATTTCCTCTGACAGAGGGTGTTACACCCTCTCCCTTTGGAAATAGGTGTAAAACGCTGCGGAGGAGTAGCCTCCCCCAGCCTCTGAAAATGCTTGAAGGGCACAGATGGTGCCATCCTTACATAAGCCAGTCTATACCGGTTCACGGAACCCACAGTCCCTGCTCTGGTGCAAAACTGGACAAAGGAAAGGGGAGTGACCACTCCCCTGTCCATCACCACCCAAGGGTTGGTGACTAGAGCCCCTCCAGTGTGTCCCAGACCCCTACCATCTTGAATCGAAAGGTGTGAGGGCACAATGGAGGCCTCTGAGTGGCCAGTGCAAGCAGGTGACGCCAGAGACCCCTCCTGATTGGTGCGTACCTGACTAGGTGGCCAGTTCTCCTCTGACTGCTATTTAGGGTCTCTCCAGTGGGCTTTTCCTCAGATAACGACTTGCAAGAATTCACCAGAGTTCCTCTGCATCTCCCTCTTCGACTTCTGCCAAGGATCAACGGCAGACTGTTCCAGGACGCCTGCAAAACTGCAACAAAGTAGCAAGAAGACTACCAGCGACATTGTAGCACCTAATCCTGCCGGCTCAGTCTTCTTGAACCCGTGTTCAAGGACTTCTGCGGGTGCTGCCTTCTTGTGCATGGACTCTCTGTGTTGCTGAGGGCCCCCTCTGTCTCCTATCCCAAGTGGCGACATTCTGGTCCGTCCTGGGCCCGGGCAGTACCCTTCTTCTTTAATGGCGACCTTTGCAGCTAGCAAGGCTTGCTTGTGGTCTTTCTCAAAAGAAACAACTCTGCATCCTCCAGCACTCTGTGGGACATCTTCTGCTTGAAGGAGAAGTTCCTAACACCTTTCGTTGTTGAAGAATCTTCAGCTTCTTCCATCCGGAGGCAGCCATTTTGCACCTTCATCCGGGGTTTAGTGGGCTCTTGCCCCCCTTGGACACTTTCAGGACTCTCAGACTTGGTCCCCTCCCTTTACAGGTCCTCAGGTCCAGGAATCCATCTTTCGTGCTTTGCAGTCTGTTGTGGTCTTTGCAGAATCCTCTATCATGGGTTTAGTGTGTTTCTGGGGAAGTAGTAGCACTTTACTCCTACTTTTCAGGGTCTTGGGGTGGGGTATCTTGGACACCCTTAGTATTTTCTTACACTCCCAGCGACTCTCTACACACTACACTAGCCTAGGGGTCCATTTGTGGTTCGCATTCCACTTTCTTAGTATATGGTTTGTGTTGCCCCTAGGCCTATTGCATCCTGTTGTATTCTACAGTGTTTGCACTACTTTCTGACTGTTTCACTTACCTGATTTTGGTTTGTGTGTATATTTTGTGTATTTTACTTACCCCCTAAGGGAGTATATCCTCTGAGATATATTTGGCACATTGTAACTAAAATAAAAAACCTTATTTTTAGTAACCCTGAGTATTGTGTTTCTTATGATATAGTGCTATATGATGTAAGTGGTATAGTAGGAGCTTTGCACATCTCCTAGTTCAGCCTAAGCTGCTCTGCTATAGCTACCTCTATCAGCCAAAGCTGCTAGAACACTATACTAATCTACTAATAAGGGATAACTGGACCTGGCACAAAGTGTAAGTACCATTAGGTACCTACTATAAGCTAGGCTAGCCTCCTACAAGAAGTTTCTGTTAAAAAGGAAAAGAAACTTCCCCAACAAAAACCCCAATTCAAAAACAAAAAGGTGGCAGCAGTTGCAGTCCGACATGCCACTCAAGAAGAGGGCTCTATTGAAGAACAAGAAGTGGGCATTAGCACTATTAGACAGTGCAGCAGAGGTCACGATAGTTAGCCGGAATCTTCTAGAGCATTTGGAGGTGAAAGCAATTGATGACTTCCTAGAAGTAGAAACTGCGTACATGCGTGTCTCCACACCTGATAGGGTGTACAAAGTTACATTACAGTTAGAAGGAGACATTGAGCGCACAATTGACACAATCTTTTGGGACCGCGTCGTAAATATATATGATATGCTACTGGCCGAAAGGCATTGGCCACCTGAATTTGTCTGTACTTGCCCATATGGGGAAGATGTTATCAAACCTTCTTTCTCGCTCTTGTTCCTGAGGAGCTCGCAGAATCCTATGCCATTGATTGGGCACTGGCGCAGGCACCCGCGTTATATCGCATCCACGTAGGGTGGCATAAAGAGTCCCCCTATCATGTAATTCCTATTAAAAATCAACCCCAATATCCAATAAAACATGATGCTAAAGCACCCGTGAGGGAAATCCTCACACAACTGGAGTACCAGGGTGTAATCGAACCCTGTGTCTCACCAATGAATAATCCCTTATTCCCAGTTGGTAAACCGGGCCATTCGTACAGAATAGTCTTAGACTGCAGACATTTAAACAGTCATACACGCACATACGCTATACATAACTCACATAGCACAGCACTCATGAACAACACAGTGCGCAAAAATACAAAACAACACTGGACATTTCCAATGGTTTCTTCTGCCAAAATATAGCGCCTGAGAGTAGAGACTTAACAAGTTTCAGCGCACTAGGCTCCCGGAAAAAAATCTGTTGTTTACCCCAGATGTACAAGAACAGCCCAGGACTGTTCGCAGCTCGTGTGACTTCAATATTGCACGACATTGACCCTGAAGCATTGTCCTATTTAGATGATATTTATCTCACGGATGATGAATTACTGCAACATTTAAGACCGGTAGCCCACATTGTTGTAGGATTTGCCGAGTTCGGCTGCAAATTCAATTAAAAAAAAAAAAAATTAGCCTTCCTTAGGGTCCTGTTTCTGGGATATGAGCTATCAAGTGAAGGAAAGAGCCTAGCACCACAATTCTTGGAAAAATGCGCACAGCCACAGCCTTGAAATACAATTAAAAAACTCCAATCCCTATTGGGTTTTCAAAATTTTGGCAGAACTTACATTCCTAATTACGCATCAAGCATAAAACCTTAATATGACTTAATACGTCCTGACTTTTCAAGTAAATTTTGGACAGTCGAACACACGCATTCTCAGAGCTTTTCAAACAGAAATGCTTGCAGTACAACACATACACGGGACAACAAAAAACATCTGGTCATCAGAGTAATAACTTTCAATGAGGGTGAGACAGTCCCGATTGCATACAAATCACATTTGTATTCAGCAGCAGAACAACGCTTTGCTCCCACTGAGAAAATTCTCACTGCTGTTCTGACGGCTGTCAATAAAGAAAGACCACTAGCCCAGGGGAACCGCATTATTGTTGTCTCCCCAATTCCAGTCCTTGAGGCTGTTACCGAAGCAAGTCTTCCGAACGCTAAAGCATTACATCCACATTGGATGCAAAGGGCAACGTCTTTGACAGCCACTGATGTTGACTACATTTTTGTCCCAAAATTACAAACTCAAGAATTTGTACAATATGAACTAGAATACCCAGTTCCGGAAAATACATTGCCTATTGATCAATATCAAGGAGTCATGTACACCAATGGCTCAGCACAACCCGCAATAGGCTCAAAACATCAATACTCCACTGTTTGCACAGTCGTAAGTGGCTACATGGAGGATAATACATTTTGTCCCCAGCATACATACACGCAAACCCTAGGGGATTGCACAGCACAACTAGCAAGCTAAAGGCTCTGGTGATGGCACTGGAACATACGGATCCTGCACAGTTAACACTGATTGTTTGTGATTCTGTCTCGTCCTTCAATGAATACCTGCATTACTGGCGCCAGAATGGGTTCAGAGATTCTAAAGGCAACACCATCAAACACAGACTTCTATGGGGGAAAGTAGCGTATCTGAAAGAAACGCTACCAAACGTCCATGTTGTACATACACTTGGACACCAGCGCGTTGGAATACACGTTGCTGGAAATACACTGGCTGATGAAGCAGCCAAATCAGCAGTAGCTACGGCTGCTGTCGCTGCAGTAACCCGTTTTGGAACAAAACCGGACAATGACATATGGGCTGCTGTGAAAGCCACGACTGAAGGCACGCCCTATCCAAAAGCATTTCCTGCTAAATATTCCTATCGATTGGGAGGCTGCCTTGACGCCGAAGTAAAAATACCAGGTGTGGGAGTTCGAGTAATTCCCAACAAAGACATGAGATCAGAGTTCATTAAAGCAGCGCATGAGGGGGTTGCATCTGCCCATGCTAGTGTGGCGGCTACAATATCATTGTTGCAAGCACATTATTGGTGGCCAGGTCTATACAAACAGGCTAAGCAGTATGTCCTTTGTTGTGACATCAGCCAACAAATTAAGGGTTCCACCGTCAAACGCCCACCACAGACACCCCTCCTAATTTCCAACAAAGCATTACAATGTGTGTACTTGGACCATTGTGGTCCCCTAACACCGGACAGTGCATACAAATACATCTTAGTCGCTGTTAACTCTTGCTCCAGATTTCTATGGGTGTGGCCACAATGCTCGGCTGACACTCGGACTGTTATTAAAGATTTGCAAGTCTTTATCAGCACATATGCAGTTGTGGCTTTCCACTTGGACCAGTGCCCTGCTTGTGCCTCAAGCGCATTCAGGGACGTCATGGCTTCATTAGGGGTCCAACTCCATTACTCGGCTCCATTTCATCCCGAGGTAAATAGTGTTGTGGAGTGATAAAACCGTAATTTAAAGCAGTCCTTAGTAGCCAGAGTATTGGGTACATGTTGTAGTTTGCTTAATCACCTGTATGGAGGTCAGAGAGCAGTTAACAATCTGCCTAGAAGGTCCCTGAGGGATCGTACTTCATAGGAGTGCCTGTTTGGAACTCAAATGTATGTTCCAGATCTTGATGATCCTCGTCTGGAGGCGGCAGAAACACCTTTTGACATAAATGAACGTGTCACTGTCTTGCAGGAATTACAACAGTTCCGTGATGACAACGCTTCTGCCAGTGCTGCCTCCGCAGGAATTAAGGAAGTACCAATACCACCTACCAGCTGGATTCCTAAAGTTGGGGATCTGGTACGTGAAAAAGTTGCTGTGAAAAAAGAGTTTGGTCCTTCTTATCGTGTACCAGTCCCAGTCTTGGGAATACATGATACCAATAACACCTTCCGGATGCATTCCTAAGGTGGGGGATCTAGTCTGTGAAAGGGTTGCTGTGAAAAAGGAGTTTGGTCCTTCAAATCGTGCACTGGTCCCAGTCTTGGGAATACATGGTACCAGAACTGTCATTCTACCACCGTTGGCAGGTGCTAAATAAAATCACTTTGTATCTATCCACAATGTCAAGTTACACCATGTGGCCGATCCTGCACAGCAGACCAAGAGGAGCAGCCAGTAGTTCCTATATCCCTCTCACTACTGGTCAAGACGTCCCTCTACAAGTTTTGAGCAGCAATGCTGACACCTCCGAGTTTGGGGAGGGTGGAAAATGATCTTGCATTAGTTCCACTAACATCTGCTACAACAAACAATACAGAAATTACTGATCAGTTTGACACAACTTCAAAACAGACGGACGGTGTCATTTACTATGAACCACCGCGGGAGACACCTACCAGTTCTCCTCCTACAAATACTGCTCCAGCTTTTGCAAGAACTGCTTCTGGATACTTTGCCGACATCAACAGCGTTCTCGGACTCATTTGCCTCTTCTACATCTGAACTGCCAAAAACACATAGGCCCTCATTCTGACCCTGGCGGTCGGCGGAGAGACGGCGGTCGGACCGCGAACAGACCGGCGGTATTAAAAATGGCATTCTGACCGCGGCGGTCCCCGCCGCGACCGACCGCTACTTCTCCACTCCGACCGCCGCGGCGGTCATGACCGCGGGGCTGGAGTTTGCGCACTCCGGCCCGGCGGTCGTCCCAAGACCGCCAAGGGTATTATGACCCTGCCTACCGCCGCGGTTTCTTGCGAGCGGGAACCGCCGTGCGAACCATGGCGGTAAGCACTATCGGGGCCAGGGAATTCCTTCCCTGGCACTGATAGGGGTCTCCCCCACCCCCCACTACCCACCCGAGTCCTCCCCCCACACCCTCCACCCCCCTGCCACCCCCCAGAGGTGGTACGAACCCCCTCCCCACCCCCACCCCGACATGCACATACATGTACCCCGACATGCACACACCCCCAACATGCACATATACACCCCCCCTACACACACATACACAACGGGGACACATACCCGCACACATACATGCCGACATGCGCACCCGCCGAACAGCACACATTACCCATAGACACAGCAGCACCCCCCGCCCGCATACACGCACTCACACACCCCCTCTACACACTCACACGCACACCCCCATGCACGCCCACATCACACAACACCCCCCCACCCCCTCCCCTCACGGACGATCAACTTACCTTGTGCGTTGGTCCTCCGGGAGGCGACGGGAGCCATAGGGACGTGACCGCCAACAGAAGACCGCCAACAGAAGACCGCCACACAGATATGTGGGTCGTAATTCTGTGGGCGGTGTTCTGCTGGCGTGGCGGTGGAGGTTGACCAGTCTCCACTTTCCCGCCGACCGCCAGTGTGGCTGCTGGCGGTTTTCCGGCGGAACGCTCCCAGCGGTCAGAATGCGCACAGCGGCACACCGCCGCGGTCGGCGGTCTTCACCGCGGCGGTAACTCGGCGGTCTTGCGAAAAGACCGCCAAGGTCAGAATGAGGGCCATAAGCTGATAAACTGACTTAATACAAATTACTTTATTTTCCCATGGAACTATCTGTGGCTTTCTTTGAATGCATTAGCTTTCCTCCTTTGGATAGGCTTTGTCATAACATTCTTTCTATTAATACATGGTCATTTTCTTCCTGAAGGATCAACAGTTGAACTGGTGGATGAGGTCCTAAAACCCAATTTTTCTTCTCACAAGGTCCGCAGAGACTTTTCTTTTGTGAACATTTCCGTGATACTAATTCCTGATGGGTTTGTTTGCGATAAAGTCACATTTATATATGGAGGTCAGTCAATCCCATATGTGTTTAAACTTTCAATGAACAATGTAATAATACCCGGAGTTGTTTCTGAAGACTGGGATGTGAGAACAGTTGATTCCATGATGACTGAATTGCAGTATTTTACTGTATTTGAAAGTGAGGATGTGTATCAGTCTAAAGAGAATTATGGTGATTTGTTTTGCTATAATTATTATGGCTACCTTTTCATTCACAGAGCAAGTACCCTGAAGACTATTTTCAATTACACACAATGGGAACATTGTCCAACTCCACCACAAGGGAGTTCTAAAACATATTCTTAAAAGTTTGCATATTTTTCTGGGCACAATGTTAAAAATGCTGAGCCATATTATTTCAAATTGTCATTGATGGAAAATGTACATATATTATTGACAGATACAAAATTAATTTATTCAGATTCCTTTGTTTCCCGGTTGGCTATGAATATTGGCTGAAGTCGATTGACTTAAAAAGTGTGTGGGGAATGAAAAAATTGGCAAATAAGGGGAAAGGAAGCTCTTCAAATGATATTTTTAAATGAAACTACAACAAACAGGTTGCTTAGGCTTAGCAAAGATTAAGGAATTAAATGCGCCCAGTGTTCCTGCCCCAGCAAAATTTTACAAATGGCAAAAGTATATAAATGCAATGGAAGATCAGCTCGATGAATGGGTCCAGAATGGCACGTTTAACCCCTTAAGTGCGAGCGTCGGCCACTGGCCGACGCCCGCACTACCTCCCTGGTGCGGGCCACGACTAGTGGCCGACACCGGGGAGGGGGTTTGAAAATCCTCTGGTGCGTCGCACCTGATGATTTTCTTTTTCTTTTTTTTATCCCTGGGAGACACGGAAGAGCTTCCGTGTCTCCCCCACCCACCCGCCCCTTTGTGATGTCAGCGCACCGCGAGGTGTGCTGACGTCACACTGTTGTTTTCCCCATGTGAGCAGGAAGCAGCCTTAGGGCCACTTCCTGCTCCGATGGGGACAACGGCCCCAAACGGCCTTCCCCACACTCGCGAAGGCCTTGTATGAAAGGGGAGACTCTCCCCTTTCATACGAGGCCTTCCTGAACGCATTTCCTGGCCGCCGATCGCAGCACAGGAAACGGCACTAGACGCCAGGGATTTCACTTGGGGGGGTCGCTCCCCCCTTAGGAAAACCAGCCGCCCCGCCCAGGGGCCATATTTTTAAAGTTTAATGTTGGGGCCCCCTGGGAGGGCGCTATTGCGTGCGATCGCACCCCCCCAGGGGCTAATTAAAAAAAAAAAACAGAAATAAGGACATTGACAGGGGGTCGCCCATAGGCAGGGCGACCCCCTGTGTGGCCATATTTTTCAATGCGATCGCGCCACACCCAGGGGCTGATTTAAAAACAAATAAAAAAAAAAAAAAAACGAAATTGACTGGGGGTCGCCGTAGGCAGGGCGACCCCCTGTGGGGGCAATTCTTTTTTAGTAGTTGTAGGGGGTTTCCCTGGGGGCCATTTTGGCCCCCAAGGAAACCCTACAACTACCAAAAAAAAAAAAATATATATATATATATAGATATAGATATATCTATATAGATATAGATATATATATATATATAGATATATCAATCCTTGTAGATAGATATGTGTATCTACATGGATATATCTATAGATAAAATAATCACTTTTGTCAGTGCATGTGTGGTTTCCCTGGGGGCTGCAATCGGCCCCCAGGAAAACCAGACCCACATATAAAAGTGATCTATATATATATTTGCCAACAGTTGTCTTGCAGTTGCAGCTTGCGTCTTCAAAGCAGTGCACATACTTCAACTGACGCGTTTCAACTGTAGCTTTTAGGCAGCAATAAAGAAGTCAAGTAAGTCTTGTGATTATGTTTCTGCTACAAAAGGGTCGGACTTGTCTAGTGGCAGTTTTAGTGCCATAAAGAAGTGCAGAAGGTTTATATGACTACTGCAAAGAGCAAATCTGTATTTTAAGTAAATAGCTGAGTACGTTAGTAAAGTCAGCTACTATCTGCGCCATAATACAAATGAAATGTATGTGCGGGGCGGGGGTGGCTATGGAGAGATGAAGAGCACATTTGCTGGGTGGCAATGAGGGAATCCGAGGAGGAGGAGGGAGTGGGATCACCAATAATGATTGTTGGACTGGGCGCAGGAGGTGCTAAAGACTGTGACGAATGGTATGTGACAAGGTGTTTGAGTGTCTTGAAAGAACGTGCTGATTGAGGGAAGAAGCGCAGGTAAGGTGGCCTCTACTGTTGCACGTATCTCACACACACCATCGATTTTGTGACTGTCTACGTAGGCTAGTGTTTTAGAGCAACAGTTTAGCCAGTAGCAGAGATGGCATCTTGATGGATGACTGCTGCTGACGTCACTCTGGTTATAGAGGACAGCTCTGACATAGGATCAGAAACTGAGACAGCAGATACTGAGACAGCATCTGAGGGCTAGGACAATGGCGCAGACTCTGGGAGTGATTTTTCAGTTGGAGGAGTCCCATTGGATAACTCCTTCCAGTAAATTGTGAGGGAGGTGATGAGGGCAGTCCTGTTGTCCCTTCGCAAGCACAGTCTGTGCAACAGGGCAATGGTGGGTTAGCCCAACCCAGAGAGCAGGTGAATGCAGGGGCAAGCACAGAGAGTGTGCTCTCTTGGGAGCTCCCCAATTTAGTTCAGCCCTGAATTCCACTGCCAAAATTATTTATCACAAGAAAAACTGTTTTTGTAAGGCAGGCACCTGTGTTTTTGGTCCTGGGTTCGGCGGCTATATAGGGAAACATACTAAACCCAAACATATCTGGAAACTAGACATCCGGGGGAGTCCACAGAGGTGTGACTTGTGTGGATTCCCCAAAGTTTTCTTACCCAGAATACCCTGCACAGCTGAAATGCATTCTTGTCACACAAACTACAGGAATATGCTGCGATCCACAAAATTCTTACCACCCAGTGATTCCTCACCTGTCTTGATAAAAACACTACCCCACTTGAGTGCCTATACCTACTGTAGTGCCTGCGTAAGGAATGGATCACCCCAGGGTCAACAGTTTCATCATGTAAGTACCAACATTGACCGTTGTGTGATCTATTCCTGTCGCGGGCACTAGGCCTACCCACACAAGTGAGGTACCATTGTTATCGGGAGACATGGGGGAATGCTGGGTGGAAGGACATTTGTGGCTCCTCTCAGATTCCAGAACTTTCTATCACCGAAATGTGAGGAAAAGGTGTTTTTTTGGCCACATTGTGAGGTTTGCAAAGGATTCTGGGTAACAGAACATGATCAGAGCCCCACAAGTCACCCCATCTTGGATCCCCTAGGTGTCTATTTTTCAAAACTGTGCAGGTTTGCTAGGTTTCCCTAGGTGCCTGCTGAGCTAGAGGCCAAAATCCATAGCTAGGCACTATGCAAAAAACTGCTCAGTTTTCTTTGTCAAAATGTGATGTGTCCATGTTGTGTTTTGGGGCATTTCCTGTTGCGGGCACTAGGCCTACCCCCACAAGTGAGGTATCATTTTTATCGGGAGACTTGGGGGAACGCTGAGTGGGAAGAAATTTGTGGCTCCTCTCAGATTCCAGAACTTTCTGTCACCGAAATGTGAGGAAAAAAAGTGTTTTTCTGGCCACATTTTGAGGTTTGCAAAGGATTCTGGGTAACAGAACCTGATTAGAGTCCCACAAGTCACCCCATCTTGGATTCCCCTAGGTGTCTAGTTTTCAAAACTGTGCAGGTTTGCTAGGTTTCCCTAGGTGCCTGCTGAGCTAGAGGCCAAAATCCACAGCTAGGCACTTTGCAAAAAACAGCTGTTTTCTTTGTCAAAATGTGATGTGTCCATGTTGTGTTTTGGGACATTTCCTGTCGCGGGCACTAAGCCTACCCCTACAACTGAGGTATCATTTGTATCGGGAGACTTGGGGGAATGTTGGGTGGAAGGAAATTTGTGGCTTCTCTCAGATTCCAGAACGTTCTGTCACCGAAATGTGAGGAAAAAGTGTTTTTTTGGCCACATTTTGAGGTTTGCAAAGGATTCTGGGTAACAGAACCTGATCAGAGCCCCACAAGTCAGCCCATCCTTGATTCCCCTAGGTGTCTAGTTTTCAAAAATGTGCAGGTTTTGTAGGTTTCCCTAGGTGCCGGCTGAGCTAAAGGCCAAAATCTACAGCTAGGCACTTTGCAAAAAACACGTCAGATTTCAATGTAAAAATGTGATGTGTCCATGTTGCCTTTCCTGTAGCGTGCATTAGGCCTACCCACACAAGCGAGGTACCATTTTTATCAGGAGACTTGGAGGAACACAGAATAGCAAAATAAGTGTTATTGCCCCTTGTCTTTCTCTACATTTTTTCCTTCCAAATGTAAGACAGTGTGTAAAAAAGACGTCTATTTGAGAAATGGCCTGTAATTCACATGCTAGTATGGGCACCCCGGAATTCAGAGATGGGCAAATAACAACTGCTGCTCAATACCTTATCTAATACCATTTTGGAAATACAAAGGTTTTCTTGATACCTATTTTTCACTCTTTATATTTCAGCAAATGAATTGCTGTATACCCGGTATAGAATGAAAACCCATTGCAAGGTGCAGCTCATTTATTGGCTCTGGGTACTTAGCGATCTTGATGAACCTACAAGCCATATATATCCCTGCAACCACAAGAGTCCATCTCACGTAACGCTATATTGCTTTAAAACATCTGACATTACAGGAAAAAGTTACAGAGTAAAACGCTGAGAAAAATGGCTGTTTTTTTCAGCTCAATTTCAATATTTATTTTATTCAGCTGTTATTTTCTGTAGGAAAACCTTGTAGGATCTACACAAATGACCACTTTCTGAATTCAGAATTTTGTCTACTTTTCCGAAATGCTTAGCTTTCCAGCTTGCAGCATTGGTTTCACACCCATTCCTGTCACTAACTGGAAGGAGGCTGAAAGCACCAAAAATAGTAAAAATGGGGTATGTCCCAGTAAAATGCCAAAAGTGTGTTGAAAAATGTGGTTTTCTGATTCAAGTCTGTCTGTTCCTGAAAGCTGGGAAGATGGTGATTTTAGCACCACACACCTTTTGTTGATGCCATTTTCAGGGAAAAACCACAAGCCTTCTTCGGCAGCCCTTTTTCCAATTAAAAAAAAAAAAAAACATTTTATGTGTATTTTGGCTAATGTCTTGGTCTCCTCCAGGGGAACCCAGAAACTCTGGGTACCTTTAGAATTCCTAGGATGTTGGAATAAAAGGACGTAAATTTGTCGTGGATAGCCTATGTGGACAAAAAGTTATGAAGGCCTAAGCCCAAACTACCCCAAAAAGCCAAAAAAGGGCTCAGCACTGGGGGGGGGGGGGAAGGCCCAGCAGCTAAGAGGTTAATGCTTCACTGTCACGTCCTGGGGGGTGGTTATTGTGGACAATAGATACTAATGGGTGTCATAAACATTTTATAAACTCCACAGGAGTTTTAGAATAAGTAGGCCGGACTATCGCTATGTGTCATCCGAACATGCAGGTATAGTAACAACATACAGTGTAGGGAAACTATGCCAGCAATGGTTGACGAGTTCCTCATTAGATGCTGTTAGAGAACACCTCAGTCTCCTGTCTAATAACACTGATTTACACGACTTCCTGTTAGGCCCTAGAAAACAACGCAGAAAGCGCTTCTTATACACAGTATACAATGATATTTGGAAGCTTTCCCAACAAGAAGCTGCTGTCTGGTTGAGGCAAATAGATCAGGAAAACTTACAGAAGGCATTAGCTGTTGTAGATAATGGGATTAATACCCTGTCTGATGGAATATACACCTTAGCCAACATCGTTTCTTCTGCAATAGACATAATACAAAGTGATATGTCTTCTTTACACCATGGACAGAGTCAACTAAGGTCCATTATGCAGTTGGGTTGGACACTACAAATACTGAAGGCAGGTCGCGTTCCCTGGCAACACGTTAGCGCATGGGACATATTTTCCACATTTAATTTAACGCGACAACAACTAATGGCTAAGAAAGAAGCGACTTATATCATGTTAAATATTGAAAAGTTAGAAAAGTTGCCCTTTACTGTGGCCAAAATACCATCTGCTGAGTAGTTAATACACGGGGTTATTAGTCTGCCTATTTCAACACTTCAATTCACGTCCTGCTTAAAACACATTCCAGTAGGCAGATATGAACGGCTAGGAGATAGTTACATCCATGAGGTGTGGGAGCTGCCTTTCTCGTACAAATGTCTCAGTGGCATGCAAGAGGTCTTAGTGGCAGTGAATGCGAGACTTCTTTCAGCCATTTTTATGATTTGTAAACATCTTTCCTTGCACGGTGCGTGTAACGCTTCGGCAGCGAACTTGGCTTGTTATCTGAAGGGAGTTCCAGTCCCCTTAATTAGACCTGCATTCCAGGTGCTCTCAAATGGCAGCTATGTCCTCCTCAATAGTGAAAACTGTTGTGGGATGCGAGCCAGAATAGTCTATGTTGTTTCGGTCTCTAAGATTGTTACATGCTGCAGAAACGTAGCTTTATTTGATGCCATATTGCTACTTCAAATGTGAATTTTGACAAGTTGAGCAGACTCAAGGCTTTATTGTTTCAAAAACCTGTGGCGCTCACATCTGCACGCGAGACCTACGCACTTCAGGTGGCAAGGTCATCAGCTGAGATACAGTCCCTTTTAAGTACAAACTTTCTGAGACACTTTGATGAACATGTGGGGTGAATATTTAATGCATCTAGTAATACTGGAATCACAAATTTCTTTAAGGTGGTTTTTTCTGGTTTCATTCACACCTTCTCCTCCATATTCGGTTTAATACTATCAGCCATTCACTCAATATTCTCCCGTATTTTCGGGGGATTTCCGATAACTTTGTTTATAATAGGTGGCATCTTGCTATTGCTACTTTTTCTGCTCAATGGCTGTCCCGACGCAACAAGGAGGACTGAAAGTGCTCCCTCCAGCACCCCTGTGCTGTGAATGAATGATGCAGTACTTTGGAGAAACACTCCTGGAGCAATTAGAGTGTGACTGGTCTCTGTCATTCAAACAGGTTTTCCATTGTATGCAGCCCGTGTTTCGGTGCCTCTGGTGCTCGTTCGAACATGCAATGAAAGTTTGTCTTTCTATGCAGCGCTTGCTTTCATTGGACGCTGATCTGCTGAAGTTCTCGCTGAGGGCTCATTACCAGACATGCGCGTTGAGGGTGCGTTTGCTACAGGAAGCTGTTTATGAGTTGCCCTTTGTGAATCATGCAGCTCTAAACTCACTGTTGGGCACACTACGGAATGCTGCTGCCTTGGCTGGAGCTCAGACTTTGGAACACAAATGCTCTTTGGTTTTTCGTGGCGATGAACTTCCTACTTTACCACCTGCCGAAGTGGAAGATTTCCTGTCTTCAATTATCCCGGATACAATTGACATCTTCCAAAATGACTCTGATTCTTGAAATCCTGCCTTTTTTATGCTACAATTGCCATTTTAAATTGTCCTTTTACACATGCTCAAGTGTCTTTTTGACTTGTCATTATTGACATTTTATTATATACCTTAGGTTAGACTTTTAGAAGCTTTTATATATAACTAGGCTTTGAACCACCTTTGAACCGGCAAGGGGAGGGTGTTGTGTAGCCATTTTAGTTACAGCTTCATATACGTTATTTTAGCAAAACTAGGCCTGCCTCTTTGCACTTTAACCTAGATATATTTTATTCAGTGTTGTTTATTATTTTAACAATAGCCACATTTGTGCTCTTGTTTTATTGCTCTCTATCAAGCTCTTCTTTGCCTAGGTCAGCACTGCGTTCTTAAACAAGACATTTCTTTCACTCTGTGCTTTTCTCAAGGCTGCAGTAAGATTGGTTGCCGGTAAACGTGGTAACAGTTTGTCTCTTGTGTTCATAGAAACATAGACATCCTTACGTAGGGACATTTTCTCAGAACATCAGCTGTTTTATTAGGAAAATGCTTCTCAGTCCCATAGAGGGAGATTCCAGACAGATGACCATGACTGTATGCTGATTGCTGAACGCTTTGCTACAGCTACTTATGTAGACTACAGGCCTCTTGCTCAGGTAGGAGGGATGATGTCTTCCCAGGGGAACCTGAAGGGCAGAACTAGAGCCTAACATGCTGTGCTCTAACATAGCCTAGGTAGGAATTATTTGAATGACTCTAGTGACAACATGGTAGCGTTACTTTTATGCTTCACTCTCCTTTTCACAATTTTAATCCTGTCATGCTTCATCGTCCTGGGTATTGCAGTACATGCTTTATTATCTAAGATGCAGTTGCTTCATTAAAACCTTATTGAAACATATACTGCCTTTGATTGTCCTTGTATATGTGAGACTAATGTAAATGAGAGAAGCGTATGCTATCTGAGTGACCACGATTTCCCTGAGGAGTCAATTGTGGCATGCGCTCGGCTGCCCAATCATCCCTACTCTTGGATGGAGATGAGGCACTGCTAGTTAGCCAGAGCAAAACCCGTATTGGGCCAGGTGTCACCTGTAGTGGGTTAGACTCAGTCCCCCACAGTGCAAGTAATTCTGCCTCTCAAATCCTCAAATCCAATACGATTAAGACCTGGTATAAATTAAGAGTAAATAAAACTTGGCGTTTAGTTGTAGCCTTTTGGAATTCAGTAGCCAATGACTCATAGTCAGTGTACAATAGGTACCTACAGCTTTTGCTGCAAGAGACTCAAAGGACACATCCATGGGAGTCCAATATGTCTTACCAACTTCTGTGTCGTGTTTTTAAAATGGAATTCGGACTGCAATCCTTACTGGATGACAATTGTAAATTTGCAGGTCGCTTGCATGCTTAGATTTTCATGCATAATTTTACCAGTTTGGCACCATCTAAATATTTGATCTCACCATTTCCAGTGCACCTCAAATGTCAGCTGCCCGCCATGAGACTAGGATGACTAGGATCTCTTCTGTCCCGGGCGGATCAACCATCATGGAAGAATGGCAGTGAGACGTCATGCAGGCTATCTAATGCCACAGAGAGGGCATGGTTCACCTGATTTGTATTTGTCTACCTGTAAGAGAAATGCGTCGCCAACTGCTAAAACCAGTTTTTATCACGCATGGAGTCCGCTCTTGCCAGCCAGCAGTAATGAAAATGTTCGATTCAACTGACCCGCAAACTAATTGTAGACTTAAAATTAAATGTTTAGCCGTGCAAACTAAATACCTAATCTCGCTGCCGGTGACTGTTAACATATTCATAAGGATTTAATTATGCTCACTGAAAAGTTTGCGCACCAATGACCCCTACGTAAACGGCATTTTGTTAATAGATAAGATCAAACCACTGTTTTAATGTTTGAGACCAAATTATAACTGTGAGTTGGTCACTTGCAGGGCTCTCCTGTATTTCTGTAACAGTTTGCGCTCTCTTATTATTGCATCAACAGTGCTTATCTTTGTTTAAGATCAGCTTTGGACAAAGATTTTATATTTAGTATAGTTTTTTTTACGGACTTAAGATAATAATTTTACAGTGAACGTAGAATTTTAACTGTGGTAAGCTTCAATAAATGTTATTAACTTTTACATGTTATTCGGCCTGCAACAACAAGGATAGTTTATAAGTGCATAGTTGCAATAATCATGTATTTAGCTGGTTCTTTTTGCTAAGATTTTAATTAATCATGCAAATAAATAAATAAATTGTAGAATAAAAAATTATGTAACGTAAAACAGAATACTATGGGCCTCATTACAACCCTGGCGGTCAAAGACCGCCAGGGCTGTTCTGGAGTTTGTACCGCCAACAGGCTGGCAGTACAAACTCGGGGATTACGACTGCAGCGGAAGTGCCGTGGTCGCACCGCTGGGACTGGTGTTTCTTCCCGCCACATTGGTCCCGGCGGTTGTAATCCCCCAGGGCAGCGCTGCTTGCAGCGCTGCCTAGGGGATTACGAGTCCGCCTCCCGCCAGGCTTTTCTTGGTGGTAGGAACCGCCATGAAAAGGCTGGCGGAAAGGGGAGTCACGGGGCCCCTGGGGGCCCCTGAGCTTTTCACTGTCTGCATAGCAGACAGTGAAAACCACGACGGGTGCAACTGCACCCGTTGCACCGCCGGCTCCATTTGGAGCCGGCTCCCGTGTTGCGGCCGACATCCCCGCTGGGCGGGCGGGTGGAAACTTGGTTTCCGCCCGCCGTCCTAGCGGGAATGTCTCAATGGCCACCGCGGGAGTGCGGCCGCATTGGCGGCTGCACAGTGGATACAACTTGGCAGGCGGCGGTTGCCGCCCTCCAAAGGTGTAATGAGGGCCAAAGTGTATAACATAAGTATGTGTCTTGAAAAATGTCAAAAACTGTATTTGTTATTTCTGACAAAACAAACACTACACCTCAATCAACTACAACCAATACAAAATAAAATGCTTTATATTTGTAAAATGTATACATTTATAGCTCAAATATCCCAGCAAAAAAATGAAAACAATAATGCAATACACTTAACACACCACAATATAATGTATTTATTCAAAGGAGTTACACACTAAAGAAATATGATATAGTGTTCCCACTCCAATCTAAAGCACCTCGAGGAAGACTTTGAAAACTAAAAGACTCAGATTTACCTTTACCACTCCAATCTAACCATTTTGGAGAATGTATTGAACACTAGAGTGCTGAAATATACTGTTCCCACTCCAATTTCATCCATTTTATGGAATGTGTTGAACACTAAAGGGGTCACATTTATTATTCCCACTCCAAAGTACACCATTTTGGGGAAGGTGTTGGACACTAAAGGGATCAGATTTACTATTCCCACTTCAATCTAACCCATTTTGAGGAAGGTGGTCGACATTAAAAACCTGAACATATTTTTGCCTACTCCTATCCTACTGATATTGGTATAAATATAAAATAACTGAAATACAACATACACCTAAAAACACCCAAGCACAATACCAAATAAGTGTATCATTTTACTTAAGAACACTAAGAAATGTTTAACATAATAGTGTTCTCCATTAAAGAAATGAAGAGAAAAACACATTAAGCAAATAATACAACACATAGGGTCTCATTTTGAGTTTGGCGGATGGGAAACCCCGTCCGCTAAACTCCCGACAGAGTGGCCGCCGCCTTCGTGGCGACCACTTCACCGGAGTTATTAACAGTTTCCCATTAGTTCGGCGGGTGGAAACCTCAATTTCCACCCGCCGGCCTAGCGGGAAAATGGCTACAGCATTGTCTTCGGCTTGTAATCGAGCCGGCGGCAATGCTGTAGCCCTCAGGGTGCACCGGCACCCTTGCAATATTCACTGCCTGCAAAGCAGACAGTGAAGACTGCAATGCTGCAGGGAAGGGAGGGCCCTCTGCACCTGTTCTCCGCCAGCCTTTTCATGGCTGTGTTACCGCCATGAAAAGGCTGGTGGAGAAGCACTACACGCAGTGCTGCTCTGTCGGATTACGATCTCCGCCATCGCCAGGCCACCAGGATCGCAGATCCTGGCAGTGCTGGTGGTTCCCTGGCAGTCTGACTGCCAGGGTTTTAATGTGCCAGTCAGACCGTCTCCGAGAGACCGCCACACTCGTAATGAGGCCCATAGTATATATCCAAATATTTAGTGAATATTAAACATATATTTGCAAAGAACCTTATCTTGAAATATTTTTAGTGACATCAAAAAACTAAAATGTAGCACTTGGAAAATCTTTTTACTTTTAAAATATGACATAACATTATTTTTTACAAAAATAAGAAATGAAAAAATATAGTTTCTAACTAATCAATCAAAAATTAAGAAAATATAGTTAAACGAATGTCTTTACTAAAATCTAATAAATAATCATGTAATACCAATTTTACCTAATCTTAAATAAACATACCAAAAATACATTTTAAGGAAATTAACACAATTCAGAACACTAACATCTATAAATTGTAAAACTATTATTTAAAACCTTTATCAGTTCTTTGAAAAACAATAACATTTTAGCATCTTCAATAATGAGTTGCACTGAGATAACTATGGCAGTAAAGTCTTACACATGACAGATTTATAAACACAAAGATAATACAGTACTCATAAAAGTATCAGCATGGACTTTTAATAGGGCACAGCCCCCAACCAACATACACTATTCATCGTGTTCCTAATCATCCCCTTCAGACAAAAGAGTCACTGCCAGGAATTATATCTTCTGGGGTACCTTCCTTCCCCTCATCCAGGAATCCAGTACAGAGTCGTCATCCCTAAAACATCCTGGTCAGCTTGCAGTTTAACATCTATTTGAGCATGCCAAAGCTGTATTTCCTTGGCCATTGACCACTCTGAGACATTCGTGACCCACAGATCCACCATGGGGGCCTTCACTCCCATTCACGTAATTCCAACCCTCCTCCTAGCCAACACCAGGGCCAACTCTGAGAAGCAGTACACCATATTGCGCCTCTTGGGCCAAGTAACATTTCCCATCAAGCAGTGCTGGGGGACTAGTTCACATGCCAGGCCAACGGTGTGCTGCAGCCTAGCCACAACTTATGACCAAAAGGCCCCCACCTGTGGGAGCCCCACACCAACAATTGCTTTCTGTTTAACTTAGAATAAATAACTAATACATATATATTCATTTATATCTCCAAAAGGTAGCTTACGCTTCAAGACTACAAAGAAGAATGCCATCCTGCTCAAAGAAAACGCCAACTTTATAAATGTGAACTTCACCAAAGACACCTTAAAAGTAAGCAATAGTAATAAATGTACACAAAAGCAATTGTTTTAAGATACATTGAAGTTTATTAGTTTATATGACTGACTTGCAATGGTTTGTAGATATATTGCACCTGGGTTTTCTATGGGAAATCCGTCAGAGGGTAATTTCCTTGTAGTTGTAGTGTTTTTGCCGCAAAATGTTGCTGTTTTGTGGCTCTTTTTTTTAATGGTATCTTAAAAAGGTAAAGAGTTCTATTGGTTACTTTGTTTTATGTTGAATTTTAATGGTTACTTAGGGCCTCATTACGAGGCTGGTGGTCGGACCGCCACACTCCAGGTGGTCCGACTGCCACATTACGGCCCTCCTAGTCAGACCACCAGGGGACCGCTATCCCCGTCAGGAACATGGTTCCCAACAGGCTGACGGCAGTCAGACACGTGGTCAGCCACGGTGGCACTAGTTCAGGGCCTTCATTTTGATCACAAGTCCTCTTTCCATCAGCCTTTTCATGGTAGTTTGACCGCTGTGAAAAGGGTGGCGGAAAGGAAGTGATGGGGGCCACAGAGGGGCCCTTGCACTGACCATGACCATGTCGTGGGCAGTGCAGGGGACCCTCTGCTCAACCCCTCAGAATGCAGACAGTGCGTATTCCGATGGTGCTGTTGTGCTACGGTATTGGCCTTAAGGTAGCCCAGAGCAGTACCGTAGCACTGTTTCCGCCTATGCTGCACCAGATCACAACATGGAACCTGCAAATCACAGGTGAAGCAATAGAGGGCTGAACTTTGGAGAGCTGGGCTGTCATATTGTGTTCAGGGACTTCCCTTGTAGAGTGTGGGCAGTGCTCAGCAGTATACAAAAATTACTTTGCTTAAATAAATTAACGCCGTTCCCAAAACACTTCTAAGTCGGGGCTTTTTCTTCTTTTTACTTTGGAAAAAATGTATAAACCATGATATTGAATAAGTGCATTGAATTTCATAGTGTCTCCTGAAGTTGAGTTGAACCTTGTTCTTCCTGTTCCCTCACTCACTTCTAATGTCCTCTCATGTACTTCATAGTCTATGGCAGTGAACACAAAGCCGAGGACACCCACTTCATTTCTATTAAGTGAGACCCTGAGAGGGGTGTTTTTTCGTGAAATGTTGGGCTCGCATGAGGGCCAACCTTTCTTTCACTGGGTTATCACCTACATAATTTTGTTTCAATCTGTTTATGAAGTTTTAACATATCATGACATTTCGGTCAAACCATCGCAGTTGTAAGGATACATTTGTCACGTAAACCAGTTGTTAGCTATGAAGAACAATATACAGTGTAATGGGCCATAGCAGAAATGTCCGAACATCTGTCAGCAACATAGAGAAATCTCTACAGGGGGCATCAGCACCGATGGAGTCCAGAAGGTTGGGTTGTGATGCTTCAATGGGGGTGCACCCCCTGCATAGTGTATGAGAATGCCCTACATAGTAATTTATATCTGTTTTCATCCATCCCTCTCTTAGTAGCAGCTTTACAGGTAGAATAGCTTTCACCACAGCCCCACACAAACACAAATAGATAGGACTGGGTTTCTTTAATTCCTTAAATATTTCTGTTATTAGCTCAGCATATGCTGCATACCTTGCCATGAAGGACAGTGGTACTGGATGAATAAAAGGGTGAAATAATGCCATACATCATGGATTCCTAAAATATGATGGAGAAGGACTTGCACAGTGCCTTCGACACTATGGTAATGCCCAGGGTAGGGATGACTTAAATGTATTAGACAGCTTAAAAACACAAAATAGGCTTCATGGCCAAAAGCAGAATCTAACAAGGACTTAGCAGAACTGCAATGACACATGAGGATTTCATTCACAAAGGTAAGCTTACACTTTTGGTGTAAGTTTGCTATTTTTTGCTCCTCCCAAACTATAAGTGTAGTTGTACCTGCAGTATGTTTATGGCTACAGAGACTGTCCTATCTCTTTATGTAAAGGTAGTAGTGGTATGTTTACCGCATTTCTCCCAGGAGTAGCGGGTATAGTCTAGCAGATTACAACACCTACAGTCTGTGTGGTGCTGGTCAGGTATAAAAGCCCTGCTACCCAGAGCTAAAAGGTCAGTGGTCCTATAGGGAACCACTACGTCTTGTTTTACAAGAGGTGCCCTCCACAAACATTGTGTAAAAGTGCAACTCCAGTTCAGAATTCCTCCACAGTAAGGATGCGTAGAAAAGCAGATGAAGTTCAAGTCCTTTTATTGGCATACAATGGTAATCCTCTACAGCCGACACGTGCTTCGTCACTTCTGTGACTTTTTCAAGGCTAATGATACTGTCCTCAAAACCTGATTCGATTCCGAATGCAATATCTTCAAAATTGGAAAATGTGCACGTCCCGAAAGTGATACCAGGAGTCAGGAGGCTTTCTGTGTTCCTACTAGTCTTGTCCCAGTCATGTGAGAATTTCGAGAGACGTCAATCTCAAAGAAGAATATAGTCATCCAAAAGGACCATGAAAATATCCAGATGTCGGGAAGTGATCCTGATTGTGCTGAGAAATCAAGAGTAGGTAAGAATCAGTACCAGGAGCCCCCCAGAAACAACCTTAGTAGTGTGTGATTCTGGAGAAGCGTACTTCACTCTGCGCAAAGACCGTGTCTATGGACTGGTGTCCGCTGAGTAACAGCACATGTTTAGGTGCTGTAACGTAATGGATTCAGGGCTCCTGGCTCTACACACATAGAATGGAAAAGATGGGACACCGATGGAAAATGCAAGATTTGCAAAGGGTTACTGTTCATGAAAGTTTAAACAAACACTATTGTGAGAATGTAGGACTGATATATTTCCACCAACGCAGGTTACTTTGGTCCTTATTATGAGTTTGGTGGTTGGACATGCACACCGTCAAACTCGGGGGAGGACGCCACTGCCATAGCGGTGGCGTCCCCCCAACCCAACTACAATGCTCCCGCCAGGCTGACTGGTGGGAACATTGTATTACGCGTTCCTGCCGGTCTGATCAGCAGGAACAGTTCAACGATATTTGTCTGGCCTCCCTTAAGGGAGCTGAGGTAAATAACATAGCACACCAGCACCATTGGTGCAGACAGTGCGCATTCAGATGGTGCTGGGCAGTGCAGGGGCCCCCCTGTGTCCCCCAGCACTGGCTTTCCACCAGCCTTTCCATGACGCGGTCCCTGCCATGGAAAGGCTGGCGGAAAGCAGAGTTGTAATCAGCACACTGGCGCTGAGTTCAGTGCTGCCATGGCTGAGCACAACTCCGGCCTCCATCTACCCATCGGGATTCACGTTTCCGGCAGAGATGGCGTCCCCTGGTGGGTCTGCTCACCAGGGTTGTAATGTGGTGGTCCGATCGCCACAGTTGCAGCATTCCGACCGTCACCGTGAGGCTGGCGGTTCTTGGACCGCCAGACTCATAATGAGGCCCTATGTATCTTTGCTATTAGTTAAGGGTTGCAACACTAGATGGTCACAAATCTATACAATAACACATATTAAAGAAAAACACAATGCATCTGCAATATCACAGATACCTGCAGGGCAAGGGAACATTGTCTCAGAGTTTATCGGTCAGAGACTGAGTCTCCACAATTGCACCAGCACTTGCAACAGTCAGTTTCTTGGACAACTCATCCATGTCACTACTGTTTTCATCACTGATGCACGACATCTGGGGATGACAGGAGGCTTCCAAGCACGGCAAGGGCAGCAGCTGCAGGAGTGCAGGCAAGCAGAGGCTCTACAAGGCCACCGGCATGCTTCTAGACCGAAGCAAAGTGTTAGCAGCAGGCACCGCACTCAGGATGCCCCAGAGAAGCAAGATGCAAGCATGTTCAACCACAAGAGAAGAAAAGTGAGCTGCTGTTCCGAAAACTTTGAAGCTGAACAAATTCCCAGTGACAGTCGCCATCCAGCGCATCCTTACATTTTCCAACGTTACCCCAACAGGCTTAGTCATGTTTCCCTCTTCGGGAAAAAAGTATTTCAGAGGAGGAGTCTATGCCTTTGGTCAGGTTCTCAAGACACTCCTTCAGGGGCTTCTTTAATGGAAAACAATGTGTATTCCAAAGAGTTGTGCTAAAATAAAGGATAAATACTAATAGCGTAGAGCAGTGGTTCGCAACCTTTTGACGTCTGTGGACCCCCACTTTAACATTAATGGAAGCCGGGGACCCCCACTGAATCATTATTGGAATCTGGGGACCCCCACTGAGTCATTACTGGAAGCTGGGGACTCAAGCTTAAGCATGGTTGATGATTTGAACCACAAAACAATACATAAAATATTCAGAAATAAGCATTCCATCAAACACATTCACAAATGATAACACATTTTATTTAATTTGCAAACAAATACAAATAAACAAAATAAACATTTTAATATTGATAGGAAGGTTGGAGCTTTTCTAAAATCAATTGAAGCCACACATCATCCATCATCCTTACTATATTCTGTTTGATGCACCCACACTCCTCTCACGAATCAATCTGACGATTCTAATTTAATTTTTAGCCTTGAATTTCAAATTCCTTGACATCTACAGTGCGTTATACATCTAGCCTCTTTATTGGGATACACTTTATTAATCTGTTAATATTATTTCATTTTCTAAGCAGTCACGGACTCCCTGAGGAGGCTTCACGGGTCCCGGGGGTCCCCGGACCACAGGTTGGGAACCACTGGTGTAGAGTGAGAGCAGGCGTTAGTGTACAATGCATAGCATGCACCCACATCTGAGGCGCATCACTGTCTCGGATTCAGCTACTGATGTCCCCTAGAACATGCATGGTACTGTTGCCTTGCGAATCTTGCAGTTGACTCCAGCCATAGGCATATTGTGGTGAGTGAAACCACTTCTTAGTTAAAGGGAAAGATGCAGTTAGAAGGAAGATCAGTAATATGGGAGCAATGTTTTCATGAATCTCAGCTCTTTATTGCATGGGAAGTGGGGATACATACCAAATCAGTAGGTTTTAAATGACCAAAATATGATCCACATAACTGAGGGCAAGTCATTTGTTTTCTTTCGTTAGACAGATAGTCCTGTGGGTGGAGGTCCGATGGCGGAGGTCCAACGAAAGATTGTCAAGCCCCATATTAAAAGATTTGGAGAAGAAATTAACTTGAGAGGCATGATTGTCAAAGAAAATGACAAAACTCGCAAATATATCTCAGACTAGGCAGAGAACTGAAGAAACCAATAGAGGTGTATAACCTTTGGATTATTTCATGAAGGTATTTGATTTTGTCAGATGGCTTAAATTTTGTTCTGTTGTAGAAGTGTGGATCAGTTATTATGCTCCAAGAAACTTGGTCACCCATCCCTACTTGTCTCCCAGACTTAACAGTAGCATCAAAAGCTTTGACAAGCATGAAGAGAGACCGGTCGAAGGACTTGCTGTAGTAATCTAAGTTACTAAAGTAGGATCATTGAGCTCAGAATTTTTTTTATGGCTTTTAAAGTTGAGTTTTATGGATAGTATAACCCAGAATATTTTGTTTTTTCAATTTATTAGCCAAATATTTTAATCGAAATAGATTTAGAAATATGTAAGTGATGATAATAAAATGTTATGGCAAATTATAAAGATGCCATTATTTTGCGTGGTGTGGACCTGGATGTGAAGCTACTTAACACTGCATGTTAGGGTTTGTAACAAAGAACCAATAATCATCAAGGCCCATATTTATGAGACCCTTACGCTGCAGTTGCGTCATTTTTTGTGACGCAACGGCTGCACAAGCCACAAAATCATATTTAGGCGGCCATGCAGAGCCACTTTGCTTGGCTTTGAAAGGGCTCATAAATAGTGACTGAGGCAATGCAGCGTAAATTGCTGAGTTGCCTTTCTCTGCCTTAGGGAGGTGTTCCATAGGCCTTGTGTTGGGTGTTCCCACGCAATGCCCATGGGTTTTGACGCATGCCCAGATTTACCAGACATTCTAAACCTGGGCCTGTGGCAAAACCACGAGGAGAAATATCACTATTTCTCAGTGTTTTTCCTCTTTCTATGTGTACTGCATTCTGGAAGGAGCCCTTTGTGTGTCAGTGCAGGGGGAAAGGACAGGAATGTGCCATCTGTCATACATACAATGCATTCCTCCCTTTCACTTTGACACAGGGCAGCACCAAAATCTTGTAAATTTAGGTCCAAGCGTCCCACCCATAGGTGACTCACCGATGGAAACAAAGGGCCAGATGTATCATCATGGCCCTTTGTGATACGTAAATAGCGATTTTTAAGAAATCGCTATTTCCGACTCGCAAAGTGCCATGTATCACATTTGCGAATCGGTAATAGCGATTTCTTAAAAATTGCAAATGCTATTACCGAATTGCAAATTGCGATACCGGCCAAATTCGCAGCTATGGGACTGTTGGCCCATATCTGCAAATTTTTTGCATTTCCAAAATTGCTGTTTCTGAACCAGAAATATCAGTTTTGGAAATGCAAAACCCAGGGTTTTGGGGGGACATGTAAGGTGCACACATGCCAAAAGGGCATGTGTGCTTTACATGTACAATTTAAAAATGCATTTTAAATGCATTTTTAAATTTTGCACATGGTTACCACCACGTTCAATTTGGTGGTAATTAGCGATTCCTAAATGCCAAAATCGCATTTAGGAATTGCTTCATACATGTGCTAAGAAATCGCAAATAAGGAATCAAGGTCGCTATTTTAGCGATTCCTTAAAATTGCGTTCAGAATGTATTTCATACATTCTGAAATGGCATTTTGCATTCGCAAACGGGCATTCGCACCGTTTGCGAATGCAAAATACTTTCATACATCTGGCCCAAAGTGTTCCCACGTAGACATCAGGACAGTAGAATGGATTTTACACACTCACTGTAAAGGAACATCAGGCAGAAGAAAGTTCTAGCAACTTTGCTCAGGGATGATGTTCATGTAGTAGATTGGGGCTTGGCTTTTGGGATGGCTATCTCTACGGCCTCACATGCTTCCAGCTCAAGAAACACATCTACATTTTAGGGTCACATCATCATACATAGTGACAGTCTAAAGATAGAAGATTGCTTTTGCAAGTGACTTCCCGCTTTACTTTATACTTGTTTTTCGGTGTTACCCCCACTTTATTGTTCTATCGCCTCATGGGCTTCCTTTTGTTTCTTTACCATTATTCAGTTCCTCTGCTCCACCGTTGTGCTAACTGTGCCTTGTTTCAGACCCACCTTTGTCTCCTCCAGCATCAAGGTTTGTTCATGGAGTTTCCTGGGCTGGACATAGCAGCCACAGAAGGGGTAGGTGAGTTACCTTATTTGGTAATTACATATTTTCCTTTATTGCTGAATTTAGCGTTCCTCTTCTCTCCACTGGCAAGTGGTCTGGCAAGAGGTTGACAGGAAGCAAGACCATTTAGCTCACAGATGTAGGAGGCTGGCCTGGCTTATAGTGGGTACCAAGTGGCACTTACACCCTGTGCCAGGTCCAGTTATCCCTTATTAGTAGATTAGAGGTGTTCTAGCAGCTTAGGCTGATAGAAGGTAGCTATGGCAAAGCAGCTTAGGCTGAACTAGGAGACATGTAAAGCTCCTACTATACCACTGGTGTCATGTGCACAATATCATAAGAAAACACAATACACAGAATTACTAAAAATAAAGGTACTTTATTTTTATGACAATATGCCAAAAGTATATCAGTGAGTGCCCTCAGTATGAGGGTAAGATGTATACACAAGATATATGTACACAAACCAAACTTAGGTAAGTAATAGCAAGAAAAGTAATGCAAACAGTGTAGAATCACAATAGGTTGCAATAGGAACACATAGGTATAGGGGCAACACAAACCATATACTCCAAAAGTGGAATGCGAACCACGAATGGACCCCAAACCTATGTGAGCTTGTAGAGGGTCGCTGGGACTGTAAGAAAACAGTGAGAGTTAGAAAAATAGCCCACCCCAAGACCCTGTAAAGTGTACCTACTATCCCCAAAGAGCACAGAAGCCGTGATAGGGGGATTCTGCAGGAAGAACAAATACCAGCAATGCAGCAACATTGGATTTCCGGACCTGAGTACCTGTAAGACAAGGGGACCAAGTCCAATAGTCACGACAGTGTCAAGAGTGGGCAGGAGCCCAGGAAATGCCAGCTGAGGGTGCAAGGAAGCTGCCAGTGGATGGAAGAAGCTTGAAGTTCTGCAAGAAAGAAGAGAGCTCGGGACTTCTCCTTTGGAAGACGGATGTCCCACGTTGCGATGAAGCTTGCAGAGGTGTTCCCATGCAGAAAGACCACAAACAAGCCTTGCTAGCTGCAAGGGTTGGGGTAGAGGTGTTTGGGTGCTGCTGTGGCCCAGGAGGGACCAGGATATTGCCACTTGGAGGAGGAGACAGAGGGAGCGCCCAGCAAGTCAGGGAGCCCTCACAGAAGCAGACAGCACATGCAAAAGTACCTTAACAGGCACTTGGAAGGAAAGTGAACTGGAGTCCATGCGAAGTCACAAAAGGGAGTCCCAGGACGCCGGAGGGCAACTCAGAAGGTTGTGCACTGCAGGATAGAGTGTCGGGACCCAGGCTTGGCTGTGCACAAAGGAAATCCTGGAAGAGTGCACAGGAGCCGGAGCAGCTGCAAATCATGCGGTACCCAGCAATGCAGTCTATCATGGGGAGGCAAGGACTTACCTCAACCAAACTTGGACTGAAGAGTCACTGGACTGTGGGAGTCACTTGGACAGAGTTGCTGAGTTCCAGGGACCACGGCTGTCAGGCTGTAGGGGACCCAGAGGACCAGTGATGCAGTCTTTTGGTGCCCGCATTAACAGGGGGAAGATTCCATCGACCCACTGGAGATTTCTTCAGAGCTCCTGGTGCAGGAAGGAGACAGGCTACCCCCAGAGCATGCACCACCTGGAAACAGTTGAGAAAGCCAGCAGGATGAGGCGATACAAGGTTGCTTGTAGTCGTCTTGCTACTTTGTTGTGGTTTTGCAGGCGTCCTGAGCAGTCAGCGGTCGATCCTTTGGCAGAAGGTGAAGAGGGAGATGCAGAGGAACTCTGGTGAGCTCTTGCATTCGTTATCTGAAGAATTCCCCAAAGCAGAGACCCTAAATAGCCAGAAAAGTAGGTTTGGCTACCAAGGAAGGTGGATTGGCTACCAAGAGAGGTAAGAGTCTATCAAAAGGAGTCTCTGACACTGGCCACTCAGAGCAGTCCAGTGTGTCCCCAGCACCTCTAAATCCAAGATGGCAGAGGTCTGGGATACACTGGAGGAGCTCTGGGCACCTCCCCTGGGAGGTGCAGGTCAAGGGAGTGGTCACTCCCCTTTCCTTTGTCCAGTTTCGCGCCAGAGCAGAGCTAGGGGATCCCTGAACCGGTGTAGACTGGCTTATGCAGAGATGGGCAGCATCTGTGCCCATCAAAGTATTTCCAGAGGCTGGGGGAGGCTACTCCTCCCCAGCCCTCACACCTATTTCCAAAGGGAGAGGGTTTTACACCCTCTCTCAGAGGAAGTCCTTTGTTCTCCTTTCCTGGGCCAGGGCTGCCTGGACCCCAGGGGGGCAGAAACCTGTCTGAGGGGTTGGCAGCAGCAGCAGCTGCAGTGGAGACCCCGGAAAGGCAGTTTGGCAGTACCCAGGTACTATGCTGGAGAATCAGGGGATCATGAATTGTCCCCCCAATGCCAGAATGGCATTGGGGTGACAGTTCCATGATCTTAGACATGTTACATGGCCATGTTCGGAGTTACTATTGTGACGCTATACATAGGTAGTGACCTATGTATAGTGCACGCGTGTAATGGTGTCCCCGCACTCACAAAGTCCGGGGAATTTGCCCTGAACGATGTTAGGGCACCTTGACTAGTGCCAGGGTGCCCACACACTAAGTAACTTTGCACCCAACCTTCACCAGGTGAAGGTTAGACATATAGGTGACTAATAAGTTACTTAAGTGCAGTGGTAAATGGCTGTGAAATAACGTGGACGTTATTTCACGAAGGCTGCACTGGAAGGCCTGTGTAAGAATTGTCAGAGCTCCCTATGGGTGGCAAAAGAAATGCGGCAGCCAATAGGGATCTCCTGGAACCCCAATACCCTGGGTACCTCAGTACCATATACTAGGGAATTATATAGGTGTACCAGTATGCCATTGTGAATTGGTAAATTTAGTCACTAGCCTGGTAGTGACAATTTAGAAAGCAGAGAGGGCATAATCACTGAGGTTCTGGTTAGCAGAGCCTCAGTGAGACATTTAGGCATCACACAGGGAACACATACAGGGCACACTTATGAGCACTGGGGCCCTGCCTGGCAGGGTCCCAGTGACACATACACTAAAACAACATATATACAATGAAATATGGGGGTAACATGCCAGGCAAGATGGTACCTTCCTACAACAGACGTACCACTGTCTCTCTCTTTCTTCCCCATATCCCCCTCCCTAGTGTTCTGAGCGTATGTTGTACCCCTCAGGTTCATCTTAAGGGTTAGAAGAAATTGGGCACCGACTTCAGAGTTACTGGCATACCACATGTACCCTGAGGTTATCAGAAGAACAATTGTGCAGTTGAGTCTCCATTCATGGATGAAAGTAAGAATAAATAATCTGTAAAAGTGATAAAGAACTGCTTCAATTGTTGAGTAAAGATGGTCAAATGATATGAATTGACTAGTATATATCTCACCAGCATGCAAGGCACACATGAATTGAAGGTCCGCATAACCACCTTATTGATTATGGGCCAGATGTATCAAGCTCCCGGTTTGCATTTCTTAAATAACTAATTTTAAGTGATCGCTATTTTAGAAATTCAAAATGGGATGTATCAAAATTGCGAGTCGGTAATTGCGATTTCTTAAAATTCGCAAACACAATTTGTGATTAGCAAATACCGAATCGCAAATCAATAGCAATTCGGTATTTGAAAATCGCAAATTGTGAAAACGACAAACTGGAACAGGCTGAGAACATCACAACCAGGAAGTGAGTCAGCCCATGCTGTTTCCAGGAGCCACACCCACAGGAGCAGGCAGGGAGACACAGACCATCACCAGGGAGCCAGGTCTGTGAGCCTTCCAGGACCAAACTGCAACATGGCCAATGATGAGCAGGTGAAGGACAAGGGAGACAGGAAGTGCAAGCTCAAATTCTTTGAGCAGGAATGGAGGTGCTCACTGAGGAGGTGGTCAGGTACCATGACAAACTGTTTGGGAAGACCTCACTCCAGGTACCTGAAAGTGAGAAAAGGAAACTGTGGTCGGAAATCCAAACAAAAATATGCGCAGTGGGTGTTGCGCAGCGCTCTGTGGAGGAGATACGCAAGAGATGGTATGACCTGCGTTCCCGTGCCAAAGAAAGGGTATCCACCAGGCTAAAGGAGGCAAGGAGCACCGGAGGAGGACCACCCACCCAGACACCGGCCACACCAATGGAAGACATGATGGAGTCCACCCTGCTTCCTGAAGCTGTCAGTGGTGTCACTGAAATTGACTCCTCAGGGACACCCAGCACCAGCAAAGGTAAGACCAGCAATGATGTGTATCCCATGTGTGCATGTACAAATGCCCCCTAGGAAAGAGCTGTTTCTTAGATGCATTGTGAGTAGTAGTCCATGCCACATCTTACATCCAACTCAACTATACCTCATGGGAGTGGTAGTCCACTACCCAAGGTCAAAAAACCACTCTAAAAGCAAGTTGGTGATCAGCCACATTGAGAAAAAACACACACAAGTCACAGTGATACGAAGTTAGAGTACAGTATTTACTATTGTGCAACCTATTGTGAGATATACATCATTGACATGCTGCATATTGTCGTTGCAGATATCTCGGGCCCTGCTGCAGCAGAAGGTGGAAATGTGGGGGGATATTGAAACACAGCCACAGTCCGACTCCAACACAAGTGAGTCTTTCAGTATTGCACCAACTAGACGCACGGCAAGGGTGTTAACTCTCCCAGAGTACAACCTGGACTCAGATGAGATGGCGGATCAAGTCCCCACACCACCCTCAGAGACTATATCCACAGGAACACAGCAGTCCCTGCCCCAGTGTCAGTCAAGTTCACTCAGGAGGCGTCATGATGCAGGCAGACAGAGCACAGAGGAAGGAGAGGGCCCATCAATCTTTGGCGGCCTTGAAGCTTCCATGCTGAAAGTGCAGCACCTGCAATGCACAGGCAGTTGGTGTCAATCGATCAGAACATGGGTGCAATGCACAGGCAATTGGTGTCAATCAATCATAACATGGGTGCAATTAACAAGCAGTTGGAGTCTCTGAATGAGGGACAGCAAACAGCAGCCGAAAACACAAAGGAGTTGAGAAATGCCATTATGGACCTCTGCACTGAGACTCAGCAGGAGCGTGTCAGCCACCGTAGGCGCCATCACCAATTCATGGGAAGGTTTGATGGGTTCTGCAGATCGGTCAATCGGATTGCTAGCTCAACTGCCTTGATTTCACGACGTGCTGTAGGCTTACAGGTGGAGATGGCACACTGCAGTCGGGTCGTTGCACAGAGATTAGTGCAAATAACCAATGTCCTGGATGCAATGCAGACAGCACGCAGTGCTACAAACAGCGGACTGGGTGGTGGGGATAGTGAGGAGTTCTCTAGCCTCAGCAGTCTTACAGCCCGTGAGATGGTTCCTAGGCGTCGCAGTACCAGACACAGTACTGCCAGTGAACCCACTACAAGAGGTGCCAGTGAGGCCACTGAGCACTCAAGTGGAGTGCGTGGACGTAGGAAGTAATGTTAAGGCCTACAGGGGACTACCGTAACATGTAGCTGTACAGTAATGCTATGAAGCTAATAGTGTGACACTGTTATTCACACATGTTAGCCTATGGTTCGTGGCTATGCCCTATTGACACATATGTTACCTGAAGTCAAGGTAATAAAGTTGCTAAGTACAGAAACAGAGAGTATTGCAGTGGTGTTGTCATTACTTACATCAGAAATGGTTGTGCGTGATGTCAGCACACCTTTGCCTGCCCTCTGCTGCACTGGTCCTGTCTACTGGGTGATAGGGTGGTAAGGGATCACCATCTTCATTTCCATCTGAGCCAGGCTCCATTGGTTCAACTGGTATGCCCCTTCTCGTTGCAATGTTGTGCAACATTGCACATGTAGCCACAATTTTGCAGGTCATCTCTGGGCTGTACTGTAGTGCCTCTCCACTCCTATGGATGCACCTGAAGCGGCTCTTCAGCAGCCCAAAGATCTGCTCCAAAACACTGTGTGCAGCATTGTAACTCCTCTCTGCAGGCGTTGCAGGGCTTAGGTAGGGCGTCAGTATACAGGTACGCACTGCGTAGGCACTGTCTCCTGGAATGAACAGAGGGTAAAATGAGTACTGTTGAAATCTGCAGTCACTATAACATCAATGCAACATTGTCAACTATTAATTTACCCAGTAGGTATCCTTCGCCAAACTCCCCAGGTAGCAGTCTTGTGTGAATCCGCTGTGGCGAAAGATGTACGAGTCATGTGTGCTACCTGGGCATCTGGCCACTAGATCGGTAATGATGTTAGAGACATTGCTAATCACCTCTATGTTCCTGGAATGATGGTTCTACGGTTGCAATACACATACTCGGTGGCCAATGGTGGACGGATAGCTACATGTGTCCCATCGATGGCACCTATGACATGTAGGAATTGTGCAATCTGATAGAAATTGATTTTCATTTGTTCCCTGAGGCTAATAGGTGCAGAGAGCATAATACCTGCACATGGGTGGGTATGCTATTGGTCCTGTGTGTGGTGCGCTGCAGTATGGGTTGCAGATCAGCTATAAGGTCAAGTATCATGGCTGAGCTTAACCTGTAATTTCCTCCTTTGTCTGGTCAAATAGGGTTATGCGCACTCTGAAAATGCGCTCCTGTCTCCTCCTCCCTCTCCTCAAACCTGCCAAGATCCTCATCCTCCTCGCCATCACGTAGAGTGCAGCCATTGTGGAAAAGGGGCTGAGTCATTCAGCGCCTCTTTATATAGGTTGCACATGGTTACCACCTGATTTCAATTCGTGGTAAATTGCATGTGCAAAAGGCCAATCTGCGAATATTCGCAATTTGCACATTTTTGATGCATCACATTGCGACATGGTTTTTCATGTCGCAATCAGCGTGTCGCAAATTGCGCCAGGATTTTGTGGATCGCTATCTGCAAATCGCGAAACTTTGTCAAAGTTTGCGTCTCGCAAATAGCGATTCAGTAAATCATGTTGCTATTTGCGATACACTGTTTGCGACATGCAAAACCATGTAATATTCGCTAAAAATTCACTAATTTAGCGATTCCTTACTTTCACACTGCAAATATCTTTCATAGATTGCAGGGGGCTTTTTTGTATTCGCAAACTGCTGATTTTTGCGATTTGCACCGTTTGCAAATGCAAAAAAGTTTGATACATCTGGCCCTATATGTTGTTGGATGTTGAGCAGGGAGGGCGCCAACTTTCTTACTGCTCAAGACGATATCTGAGCAAGAGGCAGCTCTGCCCTTCCCCCACTGCTGACCACATCCTAGCCACGCACCCTGCTTCAAGGGGCCATTCCAAAGAGAGGAGACTAGGGGTTCTTGTAAATGTGCAGTTGCTAGGCCCTGGAACTATATTTCTTCTTCTTTAGAGTACGCCCCGCATGATGATCACTCTCCCTACAGTCCTGCATATACGCATGTAGATTATCCGATTGCCCTCCCCATACCAGAGCTTGTAGTGTTTTTCTTGATTTTTCCTTATTTTATCATTTGTATCATTAGGTTCTCGCAGTGGCACAATATAATTGTCTTTTCCTCTTCTGCAAATTGACTGTTTTGTGGTTTCCAATATACAGTAGTAATTTACTGCTTTTCTACTTCATACTCATGCTGTACGCAGGTACATATATGTTTATCTATAAACTTTAATAAAATAAATTTCCAATAAAAAAGTAAGTATTTCCTATTCTTCTCCCTGAGGATTTGCAAGGTTATCTGCTCAGGTCCAAGGACCAAAGGAAAAATAGCAGGGTAGGGCCAGGCATTTTTCTTTGGCACACAAGAAACCCAGTAGTTCTATACTCAACAAAAAACAACATCCTGCCCATCAGTAGGATGAAGACAGTCAAATATACATCTAAACTCCCTTCACCAATGGAATTCTGCAACCCAAACCTGTCTCCAGCAAACTCAGAAATTGATATCAAGTATGTTCTAAAAGCTCAGTCCGAGGAGGGCTCGAATCCTCATGCTACCCAATTGCTGCAAACAGACACATATTAAAGCCTGGTGGCGAATATGAATCTAGGTGGAATCACCGTCTCCCGCCACCGAGAAATAAAATTGCAAAATCACTTACATTGACCCTTGGCTCTTGCCTTACATTCAACCAACAAATCACCAGGAAATTGAAGACTGCACGGTCACAGCTCCCTCTCTGTCCTGGAGGAAGTGAAACTCTTTCTTCATGTAGATGCCTTCAGAAGAAGAGTGAGCACGCTGGTCCTCTCCTACCTAGATGTAACACTCTGCCCAGCAGCCTCCTAGATACCACTCTGGCAATCCTGGAGAGCAACCTACTTTTTATCACTCTTACCATGTACCAGCTAACCTACCAAAATGATTTGTCCTCCTGTACTGCCCCTCAAGGAATCTCCAGGCTCTCTTGGGTAACTGCTTTGCCTAATTGAGCACCCCGGCTGTATTTTGCAATATGTAATCATTGTATATGTCATATTTATCCATGACCCCACTCCCCTCTATTAGATCTGTCCAGTTACCCATACGTACATCTTCCCGTTGGGTACTGCTGTGGAACCTTTGTGAGTTAAGATTCCAGTGAGATTGGTTGGACTAGCTCTCAGCGGCACGTGGTGCTCACCTGCAGTGTCTCTTTAATAAATCTGTATTTAAGCTGGTTTCATTACTATCATTTTGACAGCAAGATGGTGGACCAAGTGGACCTGGTGAATGTTCTTCTATCTGCGACTTTCACAGAGGGTCATCCTGAAGCACCGTGTCGCCCCTTAGTGCACTCTTTCTCACAGTCAGGTACCGTGCTCTGTCGATACATATCCTGTGACCCAGAGGCATTACAGCGCTACTATTAATCTATACTCATCCGGAGTGTCTTTCTGCTCTTGACTGTGCCTAGACTTTCACTCACCATCAATTACAAAGCAATTTCTCCTGATGGAGCTCCATTCATCACCTGTCACATGGCTTTTCTGCAAAAGACCTTCTGCGCATGTGCAGCACTGACGGAGTTGCCTACATTGTCCCATTGGCAGTGACTATAATTCTGTCCTGGAGAACACTGTGGGACAACTGTTCCCAGTACGTTCTCTGCCCTTCCTCTGGTGCTGACAGGGTTAATGGGACTTTAATAGTATGTTTACGGTCAGAAAGGTGGCCATCTTGGAAGACCACGCGCTCCGGCTCATTACTTGTTTTTATGTTCTTGCCTGGATCACATGCTGGTGATTGCTTTTCTGCGATGCGCACACACAGTGTAAAGAAATAACATCAATCTTGCCCAATTAGTTTATGCACATTTATCACTGCAAATGCAGTGTAACATGGATTGTATAAATGTCAGTTTCTCCACCTCCCACAAGGTGCACAGATAACTCAAGCTTAACATAACTGTTTAAAGAATATTTGGGATTTTTCCTACAAGAATTCATCTGCAACACGTTACATGATGTGGGCACACGATCATCAAAGGATTCTTGTGCACCATATCTGAAACCTCCTCTGTGGCATGCTCACATCTACTAACATATGCATCTATCTTATCCTTGTTTGCTTCATAGCACTGTGATCTGTGATTCCACTTTAATTGTTAGCTTTGTGCTCTTATAGAGGATTATCCAAATACTAGTGGGTCATCACCTTGTTGCATTCTAGTTTTACCCCAATCTCTCTAACAACTAACCACCCACAAAACTCTCCAGTGCAAGGGCAATCTCCCAATTTCCTGCAAAGGATGGAAATATTATTTTTTAACTCACTTAGTGGCTTTTGAAGCTGTTAAAATCCCAGTCCAAAGGAAGACATGTATTCTGTTACACTGTTTGGGTTCAGAGGGACAGGTCATTTCAAAACATTACAGAGAGTAGATCCAGCAGAAGGGAGGGACATTTGAGTAAGTTCAACAAAGCAAAGAAGATTAAAGCAAAGATGTAAAGCTTGCACCAGTGTAACTTTAGAATGGTACCATTTGTATACCTGTTCATAAAGATCACAGGAGGCTTAGATGGCTGAAAGAGAATTGTCTAACTTGTAATCTTGGGGCCACAGTGGATGAGATGATCAAAGAGCAAACTCATGGTAAATACGTAAATATGGACGAACCACATAAATAGTATCTAAAAGAAGTTCAGTTTGGTGGGAATAAGATAGATTTCATGGGGTACTTGGTAAATTGAGTTTCAACAATGGAAGTGCTTGGTTCAAAGTCGATGTCACATTGAAGGGCGCTTTGTTAGTAGGAATGAGCGAGATGTATAGATTGGGTCTGTTTTTCAACCTGTGGTCTCCAGAACAAGGATTAGCCATTGAACAAGAAATGAAAAAAGATGTCAGGGAGGTTATCAGGGAGAAATCTTCACAGGATGTTTAGGCACCTTGGGAACCCACATGGGTACCAACATAATATGATGTGAAACCTCATGCCATCACTTTTAAGCAGAAGTTTAGAGGAGTCCCTTTTTTTGTGAGAAAAGAAATGCATGGCATGCTCAAAGAAATGGAGCGGCCTGACATAATTGAAGTCTTCAAGTGGAATCTTCTGATTGGTTTTCTCAATTTCCACTCAAGAAGGGAGAAAGAAAAACATATTTATGTGTGGACTTGAAATTTACATGTTATGAGGCTGAACAGACCCCTGAAGCCCCTCAGTTTGACCCTGGCCACAACTATTTGTGTCAAAGCCACATCTGGTATTTTCAATCATTTGGATTCATGGTAAAATGTGTCCAAGATGACATGCTGGTATTCTCTGAAAGAAATTTGTTCCTGATTATGTAATAAAGAGTACAGATAAGGGCTGTCAGTTCATGAAAATAGTGAACTATTTGGGTCACTCTATTTCAAAGGAGAGAATCTACCTAAAATGGACTCTGTGATGCTGAGAAAACCCTTGACCAACATACCAAAGAGAAGCCTCTCCTAATGCAATGCTGTGCGAACATTACAGCGGATTAATTGAAAACTTTGCTGAACTAAAGGAACCTTTGAGATTATTATTAGATAGAAAAGGGTCCACAGTCTGTGTGGTATAAACACCAGTGAAAGTCGTTTGCCAGAGCTCCTAAGATAGAACCTGCAATGACCTGTGTGATCACTGTTGGCACTGGTGAGGATGGCTCTGTGCTGGCTCTGTCCCAATGGTCCACGGGTTCTGAAGGTAATGTTGCTTTTGCTTTCAGACCTCCAAATTCCACCTACCCTAAATACGCTGTGATGGAGAGGAAATTATTGACTTATGTTTGGGCCATGAGCCATTTTCATTGCTATGCGCCTGATACAGAGTTTGACGGATGTGAGGGATAGCCCGTCCACCCTAGTACTAATGCATTGTACCCTGTGGCACCTGTAATGAGGCAGGTGGGATATTCAGATTGTTGTGACGTAGTAACCCATCCCCCAAACGCATCCAGCCCCTGGGTCTCCCTCAAGTCATTCAGCATAGCAGGTCAAGCACGTATATCATCCTCAAGTTTATCATCCCTACAGACGTGCCTCACCCATGCCTCTTCTGCAGCCACCCACTCAGAAATATATTTTAACCATGCTGTTATGTGGGGAGCATTTGACTAAACCGTGCTATCACATTTCCTGCTCACTTTCTCCTTCGGAGCGGAGGGGAGCAGACCCAATAATATCTGTCTGACCTCCATCCATACATCCCACCCTAAGCCCTATTTAAATTCAGTACCAACTCACGCCAGTAAGAGGACAGGGACTGGCAGTACCACACAATGTGGGGGAAGATGGCCGCCGGGGCCCCACATCGTGGAGAACTCGCTGAGCGAGAATCATATATACCACGTAGAACCTGAGGAGTGAGGTATGTCTGGTGTATACAATTATAATGTTTAAGTTTGAACTGTGCATTGTAACTGACTGTTCTCACTCCATCATGGATCCCTAACCAGGTCCTATCTGACAGCGGTTCCCCCATAATGGCCTCCCACTTAGCCTGAACTGGGAGCACTACTGGTGATACGCCATCCCTGAGAGCCCTAGACAAGTGGGGAATCAATTGATGCCCCTGGGCTACATCGAACAGTATGGTCAATGTACAGGACTGAGGCGGTTCATCCGGGAAGGACGGGCACACCTCCCGTGCTGCGGTGGATATATTAATATATTGGAGATATTAACCCAAACCCAGAGAGAAGGATTCCACAGCCTCCTCCCTCGTGATAAAGGTCACCCATGATTTCAGCATCTCCGTCTCTTCACTTCTGTACTAACATAGAGTAAGCATTCTGCAAAAACAGTTGCACCACCCACGTAGAGTGCCCATTGAAGAACCCTGCAGACTGCTCCAGTCCACACTCCGGTCACCTGCTTTAGCTGAAAGGTTGGCCTAATTCAAAGATTTTTAGTGCCTGTGTTGACTCTTTCTGACACATTGCACCTGCGTTTTCAATGCTTAATGGATTATTGAGAAGACTGGCTATGTTGGATCCTTGCGAATTGCCACATGAAGGGCACACTGGAATGTGGTCCATGAAGCGGAGGATTAGGGAATAGTTTTGATGGACAGTACTAGATAGATCAGTTGAGCAATTTGTTAGACAGTGCATGTTTTGTACCGTTATTGACAAGTCACAGGTCACAGTTCAAAGTGCGGTATTGTCAGTACCAGCTTCTGAGAAGGCTTGGGACAAGTTAGCGATTGACATTATTGGTCCTTTGAGCGGTTTGTGTGGTCATGTTAGACATGGCATAGCAGCCATAGGTTAATATTATTGTTGGCCAGAAGTGGGTTTGGTGGATAGCATAAATACTTTTAAGGTTATTGAATTACTCCAAAACATGTTCTTGAGAGAAGGTATACCAAATTAAATTTTGCGTAAAAACAGTCACAATTTATGTCAAGTTAGTTTGATGATTTGTTGCAGAGGTTTGGGATTAAACGTGTCACTACATCTGTGTAACATCACAGGAGTAATGGTTTGATGAAAAGGCGTTACAAATTGGTCAGAGAAAACATTTGGTTGTCCATGGCCAATGGCCTAGATTGAATGCAAGAGTTGAAGATACTGTTGTGGGCAATTCGCACTAACCGAGATTATTTGGTACTAAAATGAACAGGCTGTGGATTAAGAGAAAAGATGTACCATTGAAAAAAAGTTATGACATGTCTGATTAATGCATGAGGGTCTTTTGAATTAAATATCAGGACGCAAGAGGATTCTCTGGAAATATCTTCACTACCTTCAATGAGATGCCAAGAAAGTTTCTAATCAGTGGCTGTATGGATGAGAAGTAAGAAAAGTATGTACTGTGTATGGATGGGTATAGGTGAGAATAATGTTTTTTTTTTTCAAAAGTTGTAATCATGTTTTCAATATAATTTGTGTTGATAAGAGTAGAGTTGCACCTCTGAATTAAAATAGAATATTAAGGAAAATTAACAAATAATATTGTATTAAATAATAAATGGAATGAATAAGAAAAGTCATATTCACTGACCTGTTGGATGTGTGTTCATGAGAGAAGTTTCCAGAATATTGAAATAATAAGGTAGACTGGAGTTCTTTTTTCTTATTTGCAGTTTTTTGCCATATTGACACTGGGGGGGTGGTAATGTGTTGTCCTGAATACGAATCTTCAAACCCTACAGACTGTAAATCCAGATGGATCCTTCAATTTGTACAGGATGGGTTTGACAAGGGTCTAAATGTTGCCACTTTCAAAGTACAATGGTGAACAACAAGGGCAGAAAGGGTACTGTGCAGTGTCCCAGATATGGATTTCTTTGGGTCAAGTCTGCTGAAGGGTTTTTCTTTGACGAGGCCAATGTTTCCCCTTCTTGGGACCTTCCTTTGGTTCTCAAAGCTGTAGAATCCCATCACTTTAATCCTTTGGAAGAGTTCGCCTTGAAGCATCTTTGATTGGAGGTTTGCTTTTTGGTGGGTATAACTTCAGCCTGTGGATTTGGAGAACCAGGGTTTTTGTCTATTATGCCTCTTTATTTACCAATCTTCTCAGACAGGTTAGTTCTTAAACTAGGGCCAGGTTACTATCCTAAAATAATGTCTTCTCATCAGGACCAGGGATTCATTTTCCCTTCTTTTTTGTCAGTGCCTAGTACTCCCGAAGAAGAGACTTACACACTTTAGATGTATTAAGGGCTGTGTAGATTTATTTTTCCAGGTCACAACGCTATAGACAATCTGAAATTTTGTTTGTATATTTTTGTGTTTGTGTTCAGGACAAAATACTCTTACTCAAACCTCCTGAAGCAGGTGGATTTAAGCTATCATTTCCGAGACATAGCCTTAAGTGGTTGCATACAGGGTAGACCTAATCAGGGAATGACTGCCTCCAAGGCTGAGGCTGGTGGGGCTTCTGTTTTGCACATATGCAAAGCTGCAACTTCATCATCTACCTTTGTTTCTCATTAGATGTTTGATGTGGAAAATGCTGAATTCTTGAATTGTGGTTCCAGAGTATTGGCGGATGCTATACCATAGGCCTTTGTATCGCCTGTGTTTGCATTATAAACTGTGTTTGCATTAGTCAGGAGTTTGTTGTTATATATCAGGGGATCAGGTTGTGCCTAATGGGTCTGGAGTATCGTCATATAGTAAATTGTGGTACAGGAAAGTAGGTTGAGGAGGTATTTATTCAATACTTATCGATAATCTTCGAATAGCGTTTTTCTACCTACACTTGTGACCCCCCCTCTTGGTTCCCGTTCACAACCTGGATTCTCTTACATAGCTTGTGGTTAAGCAGGAAGTGTGGTGGGTTCCAGCTCTCTTTATTGCCATACTGGTAGGAGGTGGGCGGAGGTGTCTTTGTTTTACGTTTTTTGATTGGCTTCAACTCGGTCACGTGGTGACTGGTTAGACACCTCATATAGTAAGTATTGGAACAAGAAAAAGGGTATTTGGAGCAATGAGCATTACTGGTAATTGATTGAATCCTTACATTTATATAGAAGAGGATATGTTTTTTCACAATATAGCTCTTAGAAAAATATGTGGCTTAAAACCCCTTGTCATGTTTGAAAAGTGGTAGCCTCAAGAGAAACAGTAATGACAATCTGAAAATGAAAAAAAAGTGCTTTAGCAGAAAGAACAGAAAAGAAAAAAAGCGACTGAGATCAAATGTGTATTTCCACGCGGTATTTCAACGAAATCAATGGATTTTGTGGTGCATCTATTACTGGTAATTTCACGAGAGCAGCTCTTTGGGGACATCCTCTCTCGGAGAAGTCTGAATGATTGACAGAGTGTCGGAGAAGGACTGAATGTGAGACTGGTAAATGTAAGCTATTGACTTTCAGAAGCGGAGTAGGTTGACTAATGGAGCATCTTTCCTACCATTGGGATCCTTCCTCACCCAAGGACATTGCACCTGGCCGCCTTTGCAGTATCAACGACTGGGGCACAGGTCGATGAATCATGGTTTTCACACAATAAATAACATTGTTTTCTTGAGGAAGGAGCTGAGAGCTTGCATTTGGCTTTGATCCCAAAAAAGAAAAATCTCACCAGGAAAAGAGCATGCCTAAAATATTTTCTTGCATTTGCTTCTAGGTGCATGCAGTTATTTGTTACTGTTCAGGCCTTTCTTCCCATTTTATACATGTAATGTGCCAGGGTTCGATTAAGGAATGTGTGGTATATGGAAGTGGTGGTTGGTGACATATAAGAATGGTGGGTATTGCAGAACTTAAAGTAACCATCAGTTACATTACAATATTTAAATTAAAAAAAAAATACAAAAAAATAAAGGTTTCACTTATCTTATCCTGCAGCACGTCCTCGATGTTCTGGCCTCGAATCCTCCGAGCATGAGGTCCCACAACCACCTCCCTTTTCCAATCGAGACGCTGTTCTCATGTTGTTAGCAATGTTAAGCAGCATGAATGAAGCGCCTGGATTGGCTGGAGCAGGCTGGCTCAACGCTCATCAAGGCATTGGAGGACTGTGCCTGCTCCCCATCCCAGCTGTCGGCTGGCTACCACAAGATAGCCGGCCAAACCGACATGCACACTTCAAACTGAAGTGGCCACTCCCCACTGCTGCCAATCAGCAGCTATGACCTACTGGCCCCGCCCCACCCTCACACTTGGTTCGACTGCAGAGAGTAAAACATAAAATGCTAATAAAATAATTTTATTAGCATATTACTTTTCATGCTTTCTGCATAGAGGTGGGGTGGCAGCGCTGCTCCGCTCTTATGGAGAAACCGCCACTGGGTATACCAAGCTTATAAGCACTGTGGATTAAACCCCGCGGAGGCCCGTAGGCAGTCGAATTTTCATGGCCCCCCTCACAAATTGTCTCCTAATACATTTTTTATTTTACCAACCAGCAGTATTAATAAACTATTTTTATTTCACAAAACTAAGCATTGCACGTAGGTAGTTTGCACTGAATTATTTTTACGAACTGACAGCTGACAGAAGATGGGCTTTTAAGAGACAAACTCTTATGTGAATCTGATGTCTATGGTTTATGTACTTAAAGTTGTGAAGGGGTACATTACATTAATACAGTATTATCTCTAGAGTCTTTAATGTAAAGTTTTTGTTTCTTTGAGTTCATTAAATTTTTTGCTTCTTTTGGAAACAATTTAAGAAAGTTTGATTGTGATTTTCTTTCAAGATTAAATTAATATTATTTTGATCCGTTGTTGCGTGGCCCCTAATAGCAGTGGGGCCCATAGGCCAGAGCCTACTTTGCCTATTTGGTAATCCGACACTAGCTACAAGGACCAAAAAAGTGAACTTGTAGAGGCCATCATTCTTCACGTGTGAAAAGTACTCCGAAGTTCAGTACCATATTGCTTTGGGCTTTCTAATATCACAGCTAGTAAAAGTGAATGCTGCTTAGCAAGAGGGGTCTTGGGCACAGCACACACTCCCTGATTTCACTGAAAGCCAGGCCTACTGAACTAGCAGGGACTGGCTCTGTAACATCTTAGGGCCAATAACACCAGGTGGAACCAACTGGCAACTGGATTATTGTATGATGTCCCCATGCAACATGCCTGTCATTTCTGAGAACTGACACATTTTACACGGTTTGTCCTCGGGCAGTTGTCATCGTGTGGTGATTTCAGTGCTTAATTTGTGTTTGTTGTTTCCGGTGCTGAGCACCTGCACTTATTTTTGAGGGCCTGGGCTTATACTTCTGCCTCAAGCATTTGCTGCAAGCAAAAGACACAAGTGGGAAAGACGGAGGAAGGGAAAAACGAAAAAGCGTCACAAAGGGAGAAAGTAGAAAGCTGCAAGAGTGAGCTGAAGGGGCAGGGAGTGACTGTAAATGGATTAAAGAGGCCCGAGGTGGCTTCAGGATTATGCCGCCTCAATATTCCATGTTCACACATTTAATTGCAGCAGCGGCGTGTTTAGGAGGAGGGCTTTGAACACCAGCACATTTTTATTTACAAATTAAGCCCTGAGTGATTTGTATTGGAAGATGTTGCTCGAGTACAATCTTCGAGCAGGATCTCGTAGCCTTATGTTTTCAGATCAGTGCGTAGCATGACGCTGATATTTTTTGCACAATCTTTGTCGATGATCTCAGCTTCGCATGTCTTTTGGTAAAAAGACAAACACAACTTTTTTTTATCATTCTCACTACATGGTGGTTCAGATTTGCATTCAGCCTTAGTGTCAGGGCTGGCTTTAGGGCGCTACAACTGGTGCGGCACCACTGGGCGCTGACCTGGATGGGGAAGGGCACTGAACTCGGAGGGGGGGAGCATGTTGGGAGGGGGCTCTCTCTTTAGCAATAATGCACGATTTAAAAGCACCTTCTGCTGAGTAGCTATGAGGCAGCAATAAAAACGTCAAGAGAACTCTTTTGATTATTGTGCCTGCTAGAGAGAGAGAGAGAGAGAGATGGATTTTTGTCTAGTGCCAGTGTTGATTCGCCATAAAGCAGCGCAGAGGGTTAATGTATCTGCTGCAAAGAACAGATCTGTATTTTATGTGGATTAGTAAAGTCAACCTTTACCAGAACTTTAAACCAAATGAAATGTGTGTGTGAGGGGGGACATGGAAAGATGAGGAGTGGTAGTGAAGGAATCCGTGGAGAAGGTCGTGGGTGGGGAGGTGCTAAAGATTGTCGCACCAGGCGTCACCAGCGCTAAACCCAGCCCTGTCTACTCTGCCGCATTTTCAGAAAGTCTTGAAAGTTAGGCACAAGTAGAAGTGATAAATATGTTGGAAAGAGAACTGTGAGCAAGAGGAAAAACACTGTCACCCCTCCTAAGTGGAATGGTCACCAGACAGGCCCAGCTCTGTGGATGTATGGAAAACCCGTGGGCTCACATAGAAGCGTGTGTACTTGTTTAGGAAAGCAAATACACAAAAATATGAAGAAGTGCAAGTAAATAAGAGCATTTTTTATACTTGAATGAAAAGATGCGGCGGGGGAAGTGTTGTGATGCTTGAAAAGAAGGTAGTATCCCGAAGAACAGGAACTGAAGGAGAAGAGTTAGACCCGATTGGAAAGACTGTGTAGGAAAGGCTGTATATTTTTGTTTTTGACTTCCATCGTCTTGGAGGAATGGTTGACATGACTGAAGTCTACTAACACCCGTGTTCGTCTGTCATCAGAGCATGCAGTAGATTTGTTGTTGATGGTTCCCATTGGAAGCCTTTAGCATGAATAACCAAATCAGAATTCGCTTGAGTGGTCTTTACAATAGGTAGTTTCGTCCGCCATCTCCTGCTTCTCTTGGGTCTCAAAAGACCAGAAGGAGATAGGAGCACATGGGCGGGGCTGCCCTTGCACCAACTGCCCTCTCGCTAGGCTTTGGCGGAACTCACTGAGTTTCCTCTGTGGAGTTCCGCAGATTTACACAAAAACTCAGCGAGATTCTGCGTGTTCCGGGAGAGGATCGAATAGGGCACGTTGCACTGCTCGCACTGATTTTTAGCACCAGATGCTTCGTCCATGCTGTAAAATCAGCGCAAACAGCACCATGCAGAGCACCAGAGGGCACGGCTTCTTCCTTCAGCTCGAATAGCTTTTCTACTTGAGCAACAGCTTTCTCAATGCGAACTGTTGTGTCATGCCACGACCGCCTGCGTTGAGAAATCTCACTGGGAATGTTCTAGTGCTTGCAAATCAAGCTAGAGATCACAAATTGTCTCTCACAGCCTCCAACTTAACAGTGCCGAGCTGTGTGTGTGAGAAAGAACTCTGCCACGCGGTGGTTGGCTGAATTTTGCCAGAACTCCATACTCCAAGTGGACCACGGAGTGAACAAAACTCCGTGGACTCTGCCGGCAGAGGGTAATTTTTCACCCACCCCTACCTTTCCTCTGTTAGGGCAGGTCTCTGCAGACCAGCCCTGAGGGGGGGTTTAAGCAGTGCTAAAGGAGCACTCAGGGAGGCACTGCCAGCAGGGTGCCAGCTCTCCACTCTCAGTAAAAGAGAAGGGACCTCAGAATTATGCTGGAAGAGTGAGGGGGGCTGGGGGAAGCAGAGTTATATATATATATTTGTTTTTCAGTCTGAGCAGGCAGGGGGGTGTGTAGCGAGAGGTGGGGTGGGTGGCCGCTGACCAGGTATTTTTCCGCTGCTGTCTTTTTGTGAAGGGGGAAATGGATGGGGGATATTCAAAGGGTGATGTGGGTGGCAGGAGGCCAGGCTTTTGTATGTATATTTGAAGACGGATGGGGTTGTTTTCAGTGGGGGGGTTGCAGGTGGATGCATTCACTTTTGCTCTTGTTCTCTATTTTAGGACACTCAGAACCCCTCTGTGAAAAAACATCCTCATTATTCGCTGTTACCCATCTATAATTTTGCATTTTCAGGCTGCATCGGTTAATAAGGTTCATTAGGAAGAAGGCACTAACTGGCACAAATCCTACATTCTATACCACAGAACCACGTGAAAGATACTCAGTCAATCAAAATGTGGCTCTCGCAGCTTTTGTTTTGGTCGCTTACCTCCTTGGAAGGTCCTCATTGTGAGGTGGCCCTCTGCCTGACAACCAGAATTACATTAGGCAAGAGCCCATAGGCTCAGAATGACTATATCTGAATATCAGTTGCTCCATAGTGAGCATGTCTTTTTCTTATAGCATTACTGGGTTTGTACATATATTAATTCAGAAAACATTATCATAGTGAAGTTTCTTCTGTGGTTTTTAATTGGTTCCATCCTCCCAAAGATTGTTTCAGTTCTTCTGCAGTTGGAAACAAAATGAATCAGAAAAACAGAGCAACAGCCTAAAATATTTGATAGCCCAAATGAGTGTGGGAAACTTGATTTCAAGATGTACAGGATAATAGTTAACTTTCATTTTTATAAGTTATGAAGTGTTGAGGTCCCCCACATCAATAAATGAATGAGGGGTAATATACGAGTGACTGAGATCAGAAGGAAGTGCCCCTTTCCACCTGAGAGCTCAGTCCAGGGAGGATGTAACCCAATAGGAATATTGTGAACTTGTTATAATTGTCTTAGCAGATGCCTGAACACAGGTAATGTTTGGACTGCAACTGCACTCCTCTGCCGGACAGTTCATGATGCTCTAAATATTGCTTTGATGTGTCATTGACCGTTCCCCTGGTATGTACTTTAATATCAAATGTAAATGTCTTGCTATTCCTTGCATGATGTGGTGAATGTTATGTTGTATGTATAAAGCCAATAACAACAATCTAAAAAAAAGGTTAGGATATTTGAACTTCTGTGGCAGGAATGGAAATGTGGATAATGCATTCACCACCAAGAATGGTATAAAATAAAACTTTTTAAACTGGTTCTAAAGACAACTCAATGGCTCTTATGATATTGTCTAATTTGGTTCCCTATAAAAATGCCTTGAAGGCCATGGACTCTCTGGTGCAGTGGTTCCTAAATTGTATCTTGGTACACCTCCCACATGACCATTAAACCCATATCACTAAAGGAATAAAACAAAGACAAATATTTCCAAACTTAGATTAATAATTCTTTCATCTATTCACATTTCCTCAGTTAAAAACTATAGAATGATCCCTGAAGTTATAGTTTCATTTATTCAGTATAAAACATTTTGTCACATGTCCATCTTGCTGTAGACACAGAACTACACACAACTTAGGATGGCCCATTTAATAAATTGGATATTGTACTTAGTCCACCTCAAAACTGTAAATGTTACCACTCTGAAGACAATATCCCACCACCCCTATGCAGCGTCCAAATATCTAAGAGCCTCCTACAGGAAACAAGACAAAATAACATAATTATGATTGAAAGACATCTCTTTCATGGACCATCCCTGGTTTTCTGGCCAGCTCTGAAACATCTACAGAAACTCATTCTCGTCCCACTGATTGGAAAGTGTAGACACTGGAGACTTAACCAGCTTAGTCCTTTTCACAAGCTTATACGCCAGTGGATTCTCACCAATGGTCACTCAATTTCAGGACATTTCACATCTAATGTCAAGCATCATGTCTGATCTGTACACACCGACCTACAATAAGTCCTCTTTCTTCCTCTAACTGAGCCTAAAAGTTGAAGACATGAGCCAGGTCTGCTCACATAGGAATAGATAACCTTTTCCAAATACCAACTGCATCATCTACCCAAGCAGATCAGCTATCACCTATGCATTCCTGCAACCCATGCCCGGTTGATGAAGTATACAGACAGCTGCAGGTGTTCCAGAATTTGCCATCAGAACTTTGAAATCTGTCATGACATAATGCTCAAAAGGCTATCATGAGAATTGCCAAATTCTGAGATAGTTTCAGAAGAACTACAGATCAAGCTTGAAATCTCAAAGTCAGAGTCACTAAAATCATTTCCACCACTTGCTGACTGACCAAGGATGCTTTTTTGGGATCTTGTAGAAAGGGCGAAAGATATAGTTCAGCCGATCTCTCCTATTCTAGGCATTCACAACTGGAGCGTACTAGAAGCTGGGATCTAACTTCGATGTGAATAGATTCTTAGCACGCAGACCACACCTGTGCACTATCATCTCAAACACTCTTGGATCCAGGCACCACTCAGTGGAATACCTTTGGATCAAGAACAACATTAACCTTGCTTGGTAGAAGTTGGAATCTCCCAGACCAGGAAAAGTGCCTAAAATTCTTTGTAGGTTTGTCTACAATCCTGGACTTCATGCTCCCAGGCAAGTTACGTCTCGCTCAACCCATACTTTATTCATTTTCAGGTAGACAATTTACCTAATTCTTCCTTTGGATTGGCATGGAATTACAAAGGAGCTTGAGTGCACCTCCTTGCAACTGAGTGATGGACGGGGCTCATGTTCTGGTCACTTTGTTCTTGTTCATAAATCTCCACGTCCTGCGTTCTAGCCCAACCTGCTGGCATCTGATTCTGATTCAATCATCATATCCGATAATGAAGAACATGTACGCACATCATTTTCAGCCCATTTTACACTTACTAATATTTTTTCTTAATGAACATCGGCAATAGCCAGTAGGTGAATTCGGGTGGTGAGTGCCTGTGCTCAAATCCGAGTTAGCCGGTTTCACTCAACTCCAGATAGGCTGAAGCGGTGTTTGCGTACTTTTATTGCCACTTGCCATGGGTCTAGATGAGAAAATGATAGTCAACAATGTGATAATTCAAAAAGGAGTGTGCTCCTGAATGGTTGCGTAAGGAATAATATGGACTTTGGGCCTGATTTATATGGTGGCGGATGGGTTACTCTGTCACAACGGTGATGGATATCCCGTCCGCCGAAATATAAAGGAAATAATGGGATTTATATCTTGTTGCACAGGATGTCCGTTCACTGAAACATATGTCAGGCCCTTTGTCTTGGAACAACTACCCCAAGGATCTAGTGATATTCTCCCAATGTTAGAATCACCCGAGCACCTTTACAAAAGCAGTCCACCAGCATCCTGCCTCGAGTCAATACTAGGCTGGAGGAACCTGGGAAATCTCCCTGGCTTATAATTTCATGAAGCCACAACCCAGGTGTTATTTATCATTGCTAGGGCCTTCTGGGAAATAAAGGTATCAAGATTTGTAAATAGCTGTAGCTGAAGTAAAGCTCATTTGGTTGTCATGGTGACTGGTGACTCCAGGGAGTGACGCTTTTACCACATGCCTGCTTCCTGCAGTGTTTGGTTCAGTCTGAACTGGGTCACTGAAATGAAGAACCAGCTACCAAGGTTAAGTTGAAAAGGCAGCAATGCAAAAAGCAGGTACATGGCTGCTCCAAGATACACACATGTAGGTGTCCATTTACTCATCACGTGTATGTGAACAGTAGATTTACTCCAGTTATCTCAGTGTCAAAATTAAAAAATGAATAGTTTGTTTCACATATCATCCTTGCCAAAACTGCTCAGAGGAGGAATGTCATACTTGCATTAAAAAATGAAGATTTATCCAAATAAGCAGGGAACACATTGCCTGAATGAAATGTCAGTGATGTGACCCATTTGCCCTTGCTACCACTAGAAGGGCTGCTCGTTTTGTGTTTTGCAAATGGCAGGTATCCCACAGATGGACATCCTCCTGTGATGCCTTCCACTTCACCAAATGCAGAGTGAATAGTGTTGCATAGCAACTGACCCATGAGCAGTGACCATCTGACACCCCACTGGTGGAGACACCAGGTTAAAGGTCACCACAGAGAAGGTGGTGGACTATCACAGAACGGTAATAGAATGTCCTTAACATGCTGATAAATCATATGAAAGAGACATGGGGGCACATTCTTAAACATAATTGTGAAACTTCGCCAGCAGAGATGGCCATTGGTGGATTTTCCATCAGAGACATCTTAAGCAATAGGTTCTTCCAGAGACAAATGGAGCCACTTTAGGGGAAAGAGGTTTGTCGCCCTGACTGAGTATCAAAATCTGTCCAACTTACCACCACTTCCTTGACAGAAGAGGTAATTCCACTGAAAGACAGAGGGATATTCCATCTGTCAAACTCTAAGTTAAGCCCATAGTTAACAATCATGTTTCCCATGAGTTTTTTAGGCCTGGCTGATTATGCTTTGTCTCTCTTTTGTCATAGAACCTTTTGACACTCAAATTCAATTAACAGTAAACTCTATTAACAGGAAAGGGAGAATCCTGGGTCCAAATAATCAGTCAAGTCTATAAAGGAAAAATGTGCACAGCTAAGCTTCTTTCAGTTCTCAGTTTGAAGATTTATTCATATATCAAATTAATCCTTACAATAAGTTAGTTACAATCAGAAGCCAGTTGATTAATAAATTCAGTGATACAATATGCCTTCCCAAAACTTTGGGCCTGATTTAGAGTTTGGAAGAAGGTGTACTCTGTCACGAATGGGACACAAATCCCATCTGCCATATGACAAGTGCACCATAGCCATCAACACTTGTAATACAGCCGAGAGATATCCCTCATGTATGTGATGGAGTAACTCATTCACGAACACTAAATCAGTTCTGAGTAGCCACAGCATATTAGCAGTGGTCAAATTAATGCTAAAAGTATTAATAACAAGCCCTAAAACAAAAAGGGCCATATGAGCGTGAAAGTGAGAAATAAAGCACCATGTCTAGTGTCAAAACATCATCGAAACGAGCAGAGGCTCTCTGAAATGACAAGCAGGGCTTTTAAATGTGCAAAGCTGCAATGCAAAAAATGGCCAAAGGCTAAGCTGTGCTAATCAAAAAATCATCACCCCTCTCTCTCTTCTAAGCAGTGTATATCTGTCTCTAAATCCTAGATTACAATCCCAAAAATTCCTGAAGTAATGTTGTACAGATCCTTTTCGTAATGTCTCCCACAGAGAAAGCACACAATTTCCTGGCATAAAACTTTCACAGCCAACCAATGAAAATATTAGTTTTCAATCTACGCTAAATCACACCCACTTGTACATCATTTTCACTAGATTTTAAATGGCAGGATTTAGTGGCACGGATGAAATATAATTGGAAACAGTGGACTGTTCGGCACAACTATAACAATGAACATAGCAATGAAGACTGTGCACATAATCGTGCAATCTTTCCAAACACATACCTGCCATTGAGGAAGCTAGACACAAATGTTTCTTTACACAAATAGAGATAGACTGTGGCTGCAGCTGAATTTCGAAGATTTTCTAAAAAGCTATGAAACATAATGCTGGCACACATTTAAACCTACACTTTCAAAGATGTTGCTTTCTGCTTTCTAGTTAGGTTAAACATTATGGCCCATATTTATACTTTTCGACGCACAACTGCGCCAACGCAGTTGTGCGTCAAAATATTTAACGCCTGCTAACGCCATTCTGAAGCGCCATGCGGGCGCTGTATTTATTCAATGACGTTAGCCGGCGTTAGCCGGCGCTGCGGAGTGGTGTGCGTCAAAAAAAATGACTTACACCAGGCAGCGCCGGCGTAGGGGAAAATGGAGTTTGGGCGTCAAAAAATGGGGCAAGTCAGGCTGAGGCAAATTTTTCGCCTCAACCCGATTTGCGTCATTTTTTTTTACTCCCAACCCCCATTGAAATGACTCCTGTCTTAGCAAAGACAGGAGTCATGCCCCCTTGCCCAATGGCCATGCCCAGGGGACTTATGTCCCCTGGGCATGGTCATTGGGCATAGTGGCATGTAGGGGGGCACAAATCAGGCCCCCCTATGCCACCCAAAAAAAAAAAAAAAAAAATACCTACCTGAACTTACCTTAAGTTTCCTGGGATGGGTCCCTCCATCCTTGGGTGTCCTCCTGGGGTGGGCAAGGGTGGCAGGGGGTGTCCCTGGGGGCATGGGAGGGCACCTCTGGGCTCCTTCCGAGCCCACAGGTCCCTTAACGCCTGCCCTGAGCAGGCGTTAAAAAATTACGCTAACGAGGGTAGACGTCATTTTTTTTGATCCGCCCACTCCCGGGCGTCATTTTTGCCCGGGAGTATAAATACGACGCACATGCCTCGGAGTCATTTTTTAGTAGGGAACGCCTCCCTTGCATATCATTAACGCAAGGAAGGTGTCCACGCTAAAAAATGACGCAAACTCCATGAACTTTGACGCTCGACGCGTCTAACGCCATAGTATAAATATGGAGTTAGTTTTGCGTCGGATTTGCGTAAAAAAAACGACGCAAATCCGGCGCAAACAGAGTATAAATATGCCCCTATTTTTCTAAATAACATTAATTTTCCACAACCCCTTGAGTAAGCTCATAAAGTTCACTTTTGAATTCTTCTTTTGTACTACTTTATTTTTTTTAACAAACTTTGAAGATTAGATGTAGGTATTTGTTGTCTTTTAGTATTCCAGCACCTCCTATACATAGAGTGCATCACCATTTATGTTGCCAGTGCTAGACCTGACCAGGTGAACGGAAGCAGTGTGAGGGCAGTACACCTTTCTACATATGGAATACATAAGCAATCTGATAGGATGCATACAGCTGATTTAAAGGACTAACAGTAGTGCGACTGCGGCAGGACTCTCTGCACAAGATATACATAGAGAACCTGATCGCACTGCTGGCAGGTGGTACACCAGGACAGAAGAAGTGCGACTGCAGCAGGATATTCTACAAAAGATATACATAAAGAACCTGATTGCATCACCTGCAGGTGGTACACCGGGACAGAAGTAGTGCGACTGCAGCAGGACTTTCTGCACAAGATATACATAAAGAACCTGATAGCACCGCCTGCAGGTGATACACCAGAACAGAAGTAGTGCGACTGCAGCAGTTCTTGATGCACAAGATATACATAAAGAACTTCATCGCACCACCTGCATGTGGTACACCGGGACAGAAGTAGTGCGACTGCAGCGGGACTTTCTGCACAAGATATACATAAAGAACCTGATCGCACCACCTGCAGGTGGTACACCGGGACAGAAGTAGTGCGACTGCAGCAGTTCTTGCTGCACAAGATATACATAAAGAACCTGATCGCACCGCCTGCAGGTGGTACACCGGAACAGAAGTAGTGCGACTGCAGCAGTTCTTGCTGCACAAGATATACATAAAGAACCTCATCGCACCACCTGCAGGTGGTACACCGGAACAGAAGTAGTGGGACTGCAGCAGTTCTTGCTGCACAAGATATACATAAAGAACTTCATCGCACCACCTGCATGTGGTACTCCGGAACAGAAGTAGTGCGACTGCAGCAGTTCTTGCTGCACAAGATATACATAAAGAACCTGATCGCACTGCCTGCAGGTGGTAGTGTGGAACAGTAGTGTGATTGCAGCAGTTCTTTCTGCTCAAGATACACATAAAGAACCGCATGCGACATTACAGTGCATTCTGCATGTGTATAAAAGCTACTGCATGCGACATTACAGTGCATTCTGCATGTGTATAAAAGCCACTGCATGCGACATTACAGTGCATTCTGCATGTGTATAAAAGCTACTGCATGCGACATTACAGTGCATTCTGCATGTGTGTAAAAGCTACTGCATGTGACATTACAGGGCATACTGCATGTGTGTAAAAGCTACTGCATGCGACATTACAGGGCATACTGCATGTGTGTGAAAGCTACTGCATGCGACATTACAGGGCATACTGCATGTGTGTGAAAGCTACTGCATGAGACATTACAGTTGTTATTACATATGTGTAAAAGCTACTGCATGAGGCATTACAGTGCTTCTTAATGTGTGTAAAAGCTACTGCATGCGACATTACAGTGCTTACTACATGTGTGAAAAAGCTACTGCATGAGACATTACAGTGCATACTGCACGTGTGTGAAAGCTACTGCATGAGACATTACAGTGGTTATTACATATGTGTAAAAGCTACTGCATGAGGCATTACAGTGCTTACTACATGTGTGTAAAAGCTACTGCATGCGACATTACAGAGCATACTACATGTGTGTAAAAGCTACTGCATGCGACATTACAGAGCATACTGCATGTGTGTAAAAGCTACTGCATGCGACATTACAGGGCATACTGCATGTGTGTAAAAGCTACTGCATGAGACATAACAGTGCACACGGCATGTGTGTTCAAGCTACGGCATGCGACATTACAGTGCTTACTACATGTGTGTAAAAGCTACTGTATGAGACATTACAGTGCTTACTACATGTGTGTAAAAGCTACTGCATGAGGCATTACAGTGCTTACTACATGTGTGTAAAAGCTACTGCATGAGACATTACAGTGCTTGCTACATGTGTGTAAAAGCTACTGCATGAGGCATTACAGTGCTTGCTACATGTGTGTAAAAGCTACTGCATGAGACATTACAGTGCTTGCTACATGTGTGTAAAAGCTACTGCATGCGACATTACAGTGCTTGCTACATGTGTGTAAAAGCTACTGCATGAGACATTACAGTGCTTGCTACATGTGTGTAAAAGCTACTGCATGAGGCATTACAGTGCTTGCTACATGTGTGTAAAAGCTTCTGCATGAGACATTACAGTGCTTGCTACATGTGTGTAAAAGCTACTGCATGCGACATTACAGTGCTTGCTACATGTGTGTAAAAGCTACTGCATGAGACATTACAGTGCTTGCTACATGTATGTAAAAGCTACTGCATGAGGCATTACAGTGCTTGCTACATGTGTGTAAAAGCTACTGCATGAGACATTACAGTGCTTGCTACATGTGTGTAAAAGCTACTGCATGAGACATTACAGTGCTTACTGCATGTGTGTAAAGGCTGTTTCCACGGTCATGCTGTAGGCTGCACCGAAGCCCTTACCTCTCTTTTACATGAAATTAATACCGATTAGTGCGCCCCTAATTAGACTGATGTGCAGATGGCTCTATTGATGGCCCTACTGGTACCATGAAACGCAATAGCCCTCCTTCTGTTGTTTTTCATCTCAGTAACAAGAAAATACATACAATTTGAGGGTGGGTGTTGTTAAGCCCTCTCACTCCCCTTTCCTGGGAGTAAAGTGAGGGATCTTCAGATGCGCTTCTCCCAGTATCGCCTTCCTGGCTCTCCCATCCCTGGAAGAGTCCTGGCACCAGAACCTGGTCCCCTCCTCCCAGCATCACGTCTTACTGTAGATGCTGAGCATCCTCTCCCAGCTGCTGCTGACATCCCCCTAGGCCTCTCTCCGAACTCACTCCTTCTGGCATCACGGCTCTGCCGAGGACCATCAGCTGAGACCGGCCGCTGCATCTCTGAACGGAAGCAAACCTGCAGGACACAGCGCCCAGAGGCTCATCTGATGGACAGGCAGCAAAAAGGAAAAGAGGCAAAAATAACTACAGGTAGAAGCAAGCAAACTAGGGGTGAATGCAAAGTCTCTCTCCTCCCACGTCCCGCTATATCAAAAGGAAATTCGGAAAGATTGCAGACTTGCATCAAATGTTGTTGTGGAAAAGTGAACAGATTTATCATTAAAGAATTGAAAACAGATAGATCTTTTTTTTTTAAACACACTTTATTGGATTTCGCAATGACATAGGCGGTCGGAGGACCGCGGGAGCACCGCCGACAGGCCGGCGGTGCTCCAATGGGGATTCCGACCGCGGCGGTAAAGCCGCGGTCGGACCGGCACCACTGGCGGGCTCCCGCCAGTGTACCGCCGCCCCATTGAATCCTCCAAGGCGGCGCAGCCTTCCGACCCCCCCTACCGCCATCCAGATCCCGGCGGTCCGACCGCCGGGATCCGGATGGCGGTAGGGGGGGTCGCGGGGCCCCTGGGGGCCCCTGCAGTGCCCATGCCACTGGCATGGCATTGCAGGGGCCCCCGTAAGAGGGCCCCTACATGTATTTCAATGTCTGCTGCGCAGACAGTGAAATACGCGACGGGTGCAACTGCACCCGTCGCACAGCTTCCACTCCGCCGGCTCGATTCCGAGCCGGCTTCATCGTGGAAGCCTCTTTCCCGCTGGGCTGGCGGGCGGCCTGAAGGCGACCGCCCGCCAGCCCAGCGGGAAAGTCAGAATTACCGCCGCGGTCTTTCGACCGCGGAACGGTAACCTGACGGCGGGACTTTGGCGGGCGGCCTCCGCCGCCCGCCAAGGTCAGAATGAGGGCCATAGTGCTTTGACATACACCCTTCCGGGCGATTTCAAGTATTTACCTTTAGATGTGCACGCATGGCACCCATGGTTACCTCAGGCACCTGACATCATGCAGCGTGAAAACCAACCAGCCAGGAACAACAATGCTCTTCTCATAGAACAGCAGAAAGAAAATGAACAATCCCTTTCCCCTCCCCCCGTAGGTGCATCCATAGGACTCCTGCATCAGTGATGTAAGCGCTTCTCTAGCGCCTCCAGGTAAAAAAAGCTTAACCATATCATGTCTGGTGTCATATATGCTGAGTCTCACTTGGGAGGGGCGGGGTACCCAGTAGGATGCCTTTTGTGAATGAAAGGGGGTCAGACAATTCCCTAGTCCACTGGCAGTCTCTTATGTGTCGTCTCCCCCGCCCAAGTCCAAGGCCTGGAGGTCCGCTTCCAGCGCCTCCCCCGCCCGGGCCATCTCCTTGGTGCCTATCCCTATCCTAGCCTCCCGCAGGGGTACCCTGCCTCACGTGCCACCCACGTCTATCCCTCTCCTAGCCTCCCTCAGGGGTACCCTGCCTTACATGCCACCCACGTCTATCCCTCTCCTAGCCTCCCGCCTCACATGCCACCCACGTCTATCCCTCTCCTAGCCTCATGCCACCCACATCTATCCCTCTCTTAGCCTCCCGCAGAGGTACCCTGCCTCACATGCCACCCACGTCTATCCCTCTCCTAGCCTCCCACAGGGGTATCCTGCCTCACATGCCACCCACGTCTATCCCTCTCCTAGCCTCCCTCAGGGGTACCCTGCCTTACATGCCACCCACGTCTATCCCTCTCCTAGACTCATGCCACCCACATCTATCCCTCTCTTAGCCTCCCGCAGAGGTACCCTGCCTCACATGCCACCCACGTCTATCCCTCTCCTAGCCTCCCACAGGGGTATCCTGCCTAACATGCCACCCACGTGTATCTCTCTCCTAGCCTCATGCCACCCACGTCTATCCCTCTCCTAGCCTCCCGCTGGGGTACCCTGCCTCACATGCCACCCACGCCTATCCCTCTCCTAACCTCCGCAGAGGTACCCTGCCTCACATGCCACCCACATCTATCCCTCGCCTAGCCTCATGCCACCCATGTCTATCCCTCTCCTAGCCTCCCTCAGGGGTACCCTGTCTCACATGCCACCCACGTCTATCCCTCTTCTAGCCTCCCACCTCACATGCCACCCACGTCTATCCCTCTCCTAGCCTCCTGCAGCGGTACCCTGCCTCACATGCCACCCACACCTATCCCTCTCCTAGCCTCCTGCAGCGGTACCCTGCCTCACATGCCACCCACGTCTATCCCTCTCCTAGCCCCCCGCAGGGGTACCCTGCCTCACATGCCACCCACGTCTATCCCTCTCCTAGCCTCCCGCAGGGGTATCCTGCCTCACATGCCACCCACGTCTATCCCTCTCCTAGCCTTCCGCAGGGGTATCCTGCCTCACATGCCACCCACGTCTATCCCTCTCCTAGCCTCCCGCAGGGGTACCCTGCCTCACATGCCACCCACGTCTATCCCTCTCCTAGCCTCCCGAATGGGTATCCTGCCTCACATGCCACCCACGTCTATCCCTCTCCTAGCCTCCCGCAGGGGTGTCCTGCCTCACATGCCACCCACGTCTATCCCTCTCCTAGTCTCCTGCAGGGGTACCCTGCCTCACATGCCACCCACGGCTATCCCTCTCCTAGCCTCATGCCACCCACGTCTATCCCTGTCGTAGCCTCCCGCAGGGGTACCCTGCCTCACATGCCACCCACGTCTATCCCTCTCCTAGCCCCCCGCAGAGGTACCCTGCCTCACATGCCACAAACGTCTATCCCTCTCCTAGCCTCCTTCAGGGGTGCCCTGCCTCACATGCCACCCACGTCTATCCCTCTCCTAGCCCCCCGCAGAGGTACCCTGCCTCACATGCCTCCCACGTCTATCCCTCTCCTAGCCTCTCACAGGGGTACCCTGCCTCACATGCCACCCACGTCTATCCCTCTCCTAGCCGCCTGCCGGGGTACCCTGCCTCACATGCCACCCACGTCTATCCCTCTCCTAGCCTCCCGCAGGGGTACCTTGCCTCACATGCCACCCACGTCTATCCCTCTCCTAGCCTCCCGCAGGGGTACCTTGCCTCACATGCCACCCACGTCTATCCCTCTCCTAGCCTCCTGCAGGGGCACCTGGTGTACATGGGACTTCTTTGCTCAAAATAGTTTCCAATATCTCTGTAATCTCTTCCCAATGGCGGCGCAGCTAGGGGCAGGACCATAGCAGATGGAGCATCTCCACATCAACACATCTGGGGCAGGCCGCATCCTGAAATTAACGCTGAATGCATCCCAGGGTCAAATATGTCCTATGTAAAATATAGAAATTGATCAATTTAGAGCAAACAATTCAAGACACTCAGAGGATCCTGTTCAAAATGGAGGCCTAGGCCGCCTCCGAAATCGGTGTCTCTAGGTCCCCTTCCCAACTGCTCCTCAATGTCTCTAAAGGGTGATGTAGGTCTTCCCCAGTGTCTCAGTATAAGCAGGAGACAACCTTAACAGCTTCCGTAGACCTGAGGTTCAGCAGTCCCGGTTCGCCAATGTTTCCAGATCGCCGCAGTGACCGCTCTGTGTAGGAGGAAGTGTCCCTGCGGGAGATCAGATTCTGCCCAAAAGTCCTCAAGAGGAAGTAATTCCCTACTCTGTAAAACTCACCAAGAAAAATGGCCCCCACAGTCACCCATTCCTCTAGTCCCCCCAAAGTCTCACCCGCCCCATGTGGGAGTTCTCTTAGCATGGTAAGAGGCAAATCTGGGCTGTACAGGCTCTTAGTACGGCTTTTCCGCAGGCAAACATCTGGTTATCACCTGGAATTCCCCTGTGTCCAGGGGTGAAATACGTCTCACCCCCAGCAGCGTCCTCACAAGGTCTGACAGCGTAGGCACAAATAGGCTTCGGACCCTATCAGGCCTCTGGAGGCCCGCTAGCCATTGGAAGGACCACTGAAGAGTTTGTGCAATGGCTAGCTGGGCTGCTAAATAATATGACTTAACGGCCAGGGTCACCAGTCCCCGCTCTGTCATAGGTCACCAAAGCATAGTCAGAGCTACCTGTTTGCAGGCCGATCCCCAAATAAAAGCAACAAGCAAGGAGGCTAACACTCTAAACATTGCCCTAGGTTTCCACATTGGAAGTGTCCCGAAAAAGTGTAGGAGGCGGGGTACAGCAATCATCTTCGGTAATGCGTATTCTTCCCATCACTGAATGAGGTAGTGTTTTCCAAAAATCGATACTAGATTAAAGGGATCTTTCGGCCCACCTATATTACCTTCTAGTAGGTCATTCCAGTCATGGAATAACTTAACTCCCAAATAAGAAAAACTTCTCGCAGCCCACAGCAAGGGACCTAAGTCTTCAGGCGGATTTTTATCTGGGGCAACACCAGTTCACCACCAGTTCACCCCAAGCTCGACTCAAAACTCTCTAACATGGCCTTAGTGCCAACTAAATGTTATATGTGTCCCTCAGAAAGATCAGGAGATCAGCTGCATAGAGAGCTATCCTGTGCCAATATCTATATATACTCAGTCCATGAAAATGTGACCCCAATCATGCCCAGGCAGCCAGAGGCTCCACGGCCAGAGCCAAAAGCAGTGGTGACAAGGGGCACCCGTACCACGTTCCTCGCCTCACGTGATAGCTGCGTGATAATACTCTGCTCATTCGAACCCTAGCAGTTGGCTCTGTTTAAAGCAATCTGGTCCAAGCTAAAAACCCGTCACCCTATTGCATTTGCTCAATCACCTCGAATAAGTAACCCCATTCCAGGCTGTCAAAGGCCTTCTCAGTATCAACAGCGAAAATCACTCTCTTGGTCGAGACTCCTTTGTTCTAACATTGATAGAAGGCGTCTAACATTGAGGGCTGTGTTTCTACCAGGGATGAAGCCAGCCTGGTCAGGGTGGATAGCTCTGGTCATCTGTGGGAGAAGCCAGGTTGCCAGATTCTTGCTAAGAATCTTATAGTCTACATCAAGCATTGCGAGCGGCGGATACGCGCTGTAGTCACTGGGAAGTCACCCTGGTTTCAGTAAGGGGATAATCACCACCTCCCGAGTGGAAGCAGATAGGGGGCCTCAGTATATGGCTTTGTTGTGCTGCGTTTCTGGTTTGGGAGCCATTAGGTCTGAATAAGTGGCATACAACTCTCCAGGGAACCCATCGATCTCTGGAGTCCTACCCCGAGCCATGGCTTTGATGGCCACCTTTATCTCCTGTTGCATGACATCCTTTCTGAGAACTTCTGCCTCTTATGCGGAAAGATGAGGGAGGGCCAGGGGATATAGATAATCTCTTATGTTTCGGCATTATGGCAAACTGTACTCTCATAAAGCTTTGAATAGTACTGGAGAAAGCAGTCATTAATCCCTTTCTGGCTGCACTCCCGGCCTCCCCCTCCAATACGATTTCCAGAATAGGTGTGCCCTGTTTTGTATGGTTAGCCAACCAGGGCAATAGCATACCAGTACGGTCCCTCTACATGTGGGTGTGCTCCATATGACCCTTATAGTCAAAACATCAGAGCCACTCAACCTTGAGTGCCACCTCTTGTTTTTATCAAGAAGGGTTTGCTGTAAGTTCTGGTTTTCCGGCTGTTGCAGTTCTATTTGGTGGAGTTTGTCTTTTGCCTTCAGTACCTCTCTTAACAAGCTTCCCTTTATACCCAGTGATGCAGCCATGCACTGGCCTCTCAACAGTACTTTAAAGGCATCCCATTCCAATTGGGGAGAAGAAGATGTCCCAGCATAATCCACAAAGTAGTGCTATATCTTGAGCCTAATTTCCTCCTTAAATACCTGGTCCTCACGTTCTTCCAGCTTCAGTCATCATGTGGGTATTAAGGCCCTTGGACACATCCAGTCCAATTGGACAAGGATAGGGCTATGACAAGATATTGTACGAGCCAAGTATTTCATATTGGAGACCATGTTGTGCATGTCAGGGGAGCATAAGAATGTGTCAAGGTGTACATGCAAGTTGTGAAGGCTAGAAAAGAAGGAATAATCCTCAGCATGCTGGTGGGTTAGGCCCTGACTACTCTCTACGTTTGAGAATCTGGTAAGGGTGTGTGTGATCTATCTACTAATGGGTCAGCTACACAGTTAAAGAGTCTTCCATCAGTACATAAGGTACTGCACCAGGGGAAGCCAACAGGTGTGATAGGAAGTGTCCCTGGTCCGTGTTGGGTGCATATATATCGACCAATGTCATGTCCCTCCCCTCAAGCCTTCCCCGCACCACTACATAGCAACTTTCAGGGTCAACCAGATGGCTAATATGTTGAAATGGGTCTGCGGGTCTTATCCATATTTGGACACCCCTTGCAAAGGTTGAATCGCTAGCACAGTAAGCCTGGCCCGCCATCTGCATTGGAGCGCCAACCCTTCTTTGGCAGTGAGAAGAGTCTTTTGTAGCAATGCACATGAATGCCTTGTCTGTGCAAAAAGGATAGCACCTTATCCCTCTAAGACATTGTATGCAATCCCTGAATGATCCAGGAGAGGAACTTATATACCGGTGTAGAAGCCATTAGGTGTATATAGTCCACAGGCATGGCTTCTCACATCCCTCCCCTCCGCAGCACTCTCCGGAGGTCCCAGAAACTTAGACAGATTATACACAGGATGTTGCAACTCATAAATCCCCAACATAACAAATTACAAACTCTCAACCAACTCCCATCCCTCAGGACAAGTTGGGCAAAACCTCCATCCAAACAATAATCATTCAGAACAGAATTTGTGGGCACTTCCATAAAACATGCATTAGCAAGGTAGGGTGGGACTCAATTGTACGCAGCCGCCCTCGGAACCCCATCCAGTATCCTCAAGCTTATTGGACATTGTAACCACTGGAAATCAGGATTGTTCCCCAATAAGTTTTGAATAAAATTGGAGTATTAAATAATGTCATCTGTAATTCCTGGTGTGACGTGTAGCATCAGAACACTGGAATTGCTCAATATGATGGATGCAATGTCTGTTTCAGAATCCTCGGCAGCTTCCTCAGGCACTTGCATAGGCGACCAAGGGCCCCAGACACCCATTGAGGCCGCTGCCTCCTTTGCCCATGTCTGCTTTTGTTTGACCTCTTCTTCCGTTGGTGCCACCGGGTTACATGGGTCGTTCTTCCTCCTTCACCGAGGTCCATGGGATCACTGGCCCTTAGGTGCCCTACTGGGGCCTGGATGTGGATGGTGGTCAATGGAGCCCCAGACCTCTTGCAGGGATTGAAAGAAAGGGGCTCCCTCAGGGGCCACCAGTCTGAGTCGAGCTGAAAACATCATTCCATATTGTATGCCCAGCTGGCGGAGTTATTTTTAGGCCTCAAAAAAGGTTGAGCGACTCCTCTGGACCTCCCACAAGAAGTCCGGGAAATTTTTTACTCTACTGTTGTCCACCATAAGGTCTCCCTTGGGGCGGTCCTGGGCCAGGATGTAAACCCGGTTCTTGTAGAAAAGGAGTTTTGCTAAAACCGGCCATGGCGGCGCCCCTGGGGCAGGTGGTCATGATGGCACTTTGGGAGCCATCTCCAGGGCAAAGAAAGATGGGAGTTTTGCCACAAGAGGCCATGGCAACGCCCCTGGGGCTGGTGGTCATGATGGCACTTTGGGAGCCATCTCCAGGGCAAAGAAAGATGATGGACGGGTAGTCTCAAATACCACTCCAGCGCGACCAGGCTTTCCCCAGTGCAAGGTTCTCTGCTGGTTGATTGCAAGAGTGTGGCAAGCAAGTTTAAATGATTACCGCAAGGTGGCATAGCATGCAGTAGCAGAACAAGGTTCCAACAATTTCAAGTCTTTATGGGGGCCCTCGGAGTTGGGAGGAGGGTAATTGATTATTTCCAGGGAGGGAGCACGCCTCAATGGCTTCCTCTCATGCTCTAGGGCTCCTGTCCTCCAGTCTCAGTCCGCTGTTGGTAGGCTTTGGTTGAATTTGCCCTCAGAGTGTAAAGCGCTCTTGGGTGCTGCACCTCTGCAGGATTGGTGGTGCCTAAGGAGGCCTCTCCCCCAGACACTCCCCCAGACACCGCTCCTAATGCTATACGCCGCAATTCGCCTCCTCACCTCCAATGATGCAATGGCATGAGACCAGCTGGGTTCCTCCGCCGTCCACAGTCTTGCAGGTTCCCAGCCAGTTTCTTTCACAGGCACGTTCCCGCTCCGTCCCGCTTTCACGTGCTCAGGGAGCCGCCATTTTAGGTTCCCAGCCTGGCTCCAGTCTCGCCTTCCGAGTTTGCAGACCCTGAAAGCTATAAGGCCCTCCCACAGGTTCATCGAGGGGTGCCCTCCATGTAGCGCCACTTCTATCCGCAAAATAGTGCCCCTCCCCCCAGGCTGAACTGGGGGCTCAGGATGGTACTGGATTGGGCCTGGGTCGATGGAGCTCCAAAATCGCCAACTCACTTCATTGGTGCCAAACCATGCCCCCAATCAAATAGATCTTTAATCGGCTAATCAGCCATAAAGGAGACATAGGGACATGAAATAATACATTAATCGCACAATCATATTACAAAGATTAAAACATAGCAAATGTTCAACCATTTGCCAGTAATCTTCCTGAACATAAAACATTCAGAAGCAGAGGGTTGTAGAGACAATTCAATTTGATATTAACCCCTGGCAGATTGTGACTCTATGTGCTTCAAGTCAATGGTCTCCTAATTCGAATACAATGACAAATAAAATTAACAACAGAAATTAAAGTTCCTGCAAACATAAAAATCTTGCTCTGTGAGCCCTGGAATTGTAACGTTGTAACACAGGTAAAAAAACATTTTCCTTGGATCTTTAGAAAAAAATGCAATAATTATGAAATAAATGATTGTTACAGGGAGAACAAGGCAAATTATTCCATAATTTGTATCTGGAAAAGTCCATAACATATGAACTAAACTAAGCCTAAAACATGTCAAAAGAAATCTGTGATATAAATTAGAGGTAAACCGATGATTCATTTCTATATTAAACACAGTGAACATAGGAAGTTGTGCATTCACAAAAAACGTAAACATCTTCACTGAGGCCCTACACTCCAAGCATTTTACTAAAGCTAGAGAGATGTCCTCATCCTGAGATCCAATGATTTCTGGAGATGGCCGGCCATGTCAATCAATCAATCAATCAGTATTTGTAAAGCGTGGCTACTCACCCGTGAAGGTCTCAAGGCGCTGGTCTGAACAAATCTAGTTTTCACATATTTGATCTACGGGATTCAATGCCATTTGGCAGTAGTAAACAATCAGAAATGATTTTGCAATTAAAAGATGTCCCTACCTTCTTTCAGATAGAAAGCCAACGCGCCAATGGCCGGAACCGGATCTGGTCTTCAGTAAAACTGGTTCCCAGCTGGGCGTGGCAAAAAGAAGGAATATCCTTTGGAACAACAAGCAATCTATGCAAAAATACATTTTCAGTTCTCTGTATCCCTTCAATGTTTGTGAGGGCCCATAATTCTGCCCATAGTTTGCAACTGAAATACACATACTTTTATGGGTTGTTAAAATCTTTAGATCCCAATTTCTTCACAAATCTACATGCAACTTCAATACACATCTCAAACTGTTGTGATCTAATCTTAATAAGATACCCCCATGTAAGACTCAAACACCCATGTAAGACCTGAAAGACCTCAATTAGGGAGTTCTGCAAGTTTACTTAACTGTGTTAAGCAAAACTGTGACTCAGATGCAGAGAATCAGAGGTGCAGTTTTTTTCTAGGTGACAATGATTGGGGCGGCAAAGCAGGATCTCATGTGCTACACAGAAATCAAAATGGAAAACAAGCTAACAGTTTGGATAGCTATTTATTTTAGTTTTAGCAACTGTTAAAATCCTATGGAAAGAGTCATGGAAGCATTTATGCTATTTTCAGAGTGTTACCTGCGCAATTTCAAAGTGGTATTACAAGCATGTAAGCTTTAATGAAGGGTAATGCTGTCTCATGATGGTGTTTGTGCAAAGTAATTTAGATATAGTAACTTTAATAAAAGGTTAGTCAGATACTTGCTGGAAAATGCATAATCTGTCTATAGGGCAAAACGTTTAAAGAAGGGTTTAATTAATTAGCAATTATCATATATTGTAGACTAAAGGAAGCAAATTATTGTATTTTTAAGAACGTCCGCATATTTGATTTGATATCTTTCCTTTGTCAAATGGTAATAGCAGTGGAATGTACACAAAATGCCAGTTTGTATTACAGTTTTAAGAAACCCTATCTGCATTCACATCTTTACATTGTGAACAAAAGAAAATTAATAGGATAAGTATGGTATCATGACAGCAATAAAAAATAAAAACAAATGAGAACACAAGGGTGTTTCGTGAAAAACATTGTGCGTTTGTGACAGGCTAAGGTATCCAAACAGCATCCACTACCTTAACAACTCAGTTACAAGCTACATGCCATATTGCACCTACAATGTATTAAAAAAAGACTGCTTGATGTCCAATCAGCAGAATCGAATGGGAGTAAACTGGATAATATAAAACAAAAGTGCCACAAATTTTAAGAACAGCCCATCCAAGCATAGACAGGTCCAAGGCCCACTCTATCTCTGTTCCTCTTATTATTATATCTGTTTGGAGAATATGTGAACTAAGTTTATCCATCTGCAGCAAAATGTATATATGGTCTATTTAATAATTTGGTTTGCTCATTCTATTTAGTTTTTTTAATTTAGTGTTTTTAAAGTATGGTTTGCCCATGTACCAGGCCTTTATACTGGTGTTGCTGTCTTTAGTAACTCTTGACGATTCTCTTTTCTTTCAGTTCTTTGCTACACAGTGTGAATCCCTGGTCCCTGCTGTTTAATTAAGCCCCACTCAGCTGACCTAACACTTGTGTGGCTGTGCTCTGATCCGAGAGCCAGCTTGCTAAGGCCCTGTACTGTCAGTATCCAGTGTGCTGGATGCTTCGCTTCTCTCTTTGCTTGACACATTTGCACTGTAGTTTTCAACAACAGCAAGACGGTTCTGCAGAGTGTGTCCATGTGCCAAACCCCTGAGGACAAGATCTGACCTTTCCATACCTTGTCTGTAAAGCTATTGTCCAACTGCAAAGTTTAACACATTCATCATTTTACTCAAAGTTCCAGGCAGGGGCCCAGAGCCGTCAACATTTGATTACACTGCCCATTCTACTCCTTCTATTCCTGGGAATGTTCACAATTAAGGGGCATGCATATATGTATTATTTAAAGCAAAAAAATGTTGAATTGCAAAATGTACATTTTCTGCTTTATATTTTTTTGTTCTTGTTTAAGTAGGGAGTCGGCTTGTGGGCGTCCCTGTAGTTTCTGTCCACTGAGACTTTATATCAAACATTCATGCCTGGCAGCATCATACAAGTTACTGCTGCGGGTGCATTGCTTGCCTGCCTGTGCACGCGTGTGCCTTATTGCCCAGCTCATCACCCCACATTCTAGGAGTGACTTGCCCCCTGCATCGCCCTCTTCCCCCCTTCCTTCTTGGGTTATTGCTTCAACAAGGATGTTGACTCCATTACTAACTTAATTTTTGGGTACCATTGTTCCCTTTTTCGCAGACAACTCATGATTTCTAGTACCTTTTTTGTGGGACGTGGAGACATTTTGATATGAATTATGCTTCCATTAATGATGAATAGAGCCTGCCACTTCATACTGTGGAGGGCACTGAGCTCCACTACCCTCTGAATGAGGAACTATGCCCATGGTCTGACCCTCTTCCAGCACTATCTTGCTGAATCTAAGGGCCATATGTATGAAAAATGGAGCTTGCGAATCGCAGATAGCGATTTTTAAGAAATCGCTGTTTCCGAGTCGCAATTGGCCATGTAACAATATTGCGATTCGGAAATAGCGATTTCTTAAAAATCGCTATTTGTGATTTGCGAGGCCCATTTACCGAATCTCAATTTGCATTTTTGCAAATTGCGATTTTTTTGTGATTCGGTAAAAAATCGCAAAATGCGAGAAAGTACGAGAATGCACACCTGGAGGAGCCTGATGACATCACCAGCAGGAAATGAGTCATCCCAGGCAGTTTCAGGTGCTACACCCAAACCAGCATCCTGAGAGAGAGCAGCCCAGCCACACAGAGCAGCATGACCGCCTGTTTGTAAAAAACTCACTCCAGGTGCGTGAGAGTGAAAAGAGGAGACTATGGCTGGACATACAGTCCAAAATCTGCGCCATTGGAGTGGCACAGCGCTCCATTGAAGAGATTAAAAAAAGGTGGTACGACCTGCGGTCCTGTGCAAAGGAGAGGATGGCAAGGAGACTTGCCGAGGCCAGGGGTACAGGAGGCGGTCCACCAACAGAGGCACCATCAACACCATTGGAGGACCTAGTGGAGTCCACACTCCTCCCTGAAGCTGTGACTGGGGTCACAGAGATCGACACCTCCGGCACAACTGAGTACCAGCCAAAGTAGGTGCAATATTGTTTTGTAACCCTATATTTATATGCAAAAAAGCCCCTTAGGAATTAGCATGTAATGTGAAACAGTGTGAGAAGTAGTCCAGTCCACATCTTAGAAGCAGCACTACAATGCATTATGGGAGTGGAAGTCCACAACCTAGAACTGAAAGTAGCACAACAATGTAATTAAGTATAGTGACACCCAAAGTAACACAACACCGTGTAGAGCAGTACCTGTACCTTTATTGCCATTGTCTGACAGAAAATGTAACATACAGAACTGACATGCTGCATATTGTTGTTGCAGGTGGGCCAGGCCCAGCAGCCACAGCATCTGCATGTGTAGGAGAGACAGACACCCATCTGACCTGAGATTCGAACACCAGTGGGTCCCTCCACATGTCCACTGTCCGACGCAGGCCCTGGGCACTGCCACTGCCAGAGCTCAGCAACGACTCTGATGAGCAGCAGGAAGGGCCAAGCACACCATCATCACCAGAGAGGCGAAGCCAGACTCCGGAGGGCAAGTGTCAGCCAACCACAGCACCACGCAGGATGGCGACGGAGTCCTGGGCACAGCAGCATGAGGCAGGTGAGGGTCCCTCCTTATTCGGTGGCCTGGAAGCTGCTATGTTGCAGCAGCAGCGTCTGCATAATAAGCGGATCCTTGCATTAAACCGAAACCTGCGCAAACACAACCGCAACATGATGGGCCTTCATCGCCAACTTGACTCCCTCAATAGTAACATTGTACAGCTGCGTGAGGGACAGGTGCAGGCATCACAGGACACAGGGACCTTACAAGTGCTGTCCGTGAACTGTGCCAGGAGCTGCGCCATGAGAGGGTGAGCCAGCGAAGACAGGAGCGCAGATTCCGTACAATGTTTGGAAGCTTCTGCCGGTCCTCTAACAGGATGGCAAATTCGACTGCATTGGTCGCCCGTCGCGCAGTGGCGGCACAAGTGGAGGCTGCACACAGCAGCAAGGACATTGTCAATGGACTTGTTCAGATCACTAATGTGATCGAACACATCATGGGACCACGATCAGCCACTCCAAGTGAGCTTGCACTGGGGGACACTGAGGACAGTTCCAGCCTCAGCAGTGTTGCCATACCAGCAGCAGACACCAGACGGCGCAGTGCCAGGCACAGAACTGCCACTGAAGGTGACAATAGAGGTGCCAGTGACGTAACTGGGCACCCGAGTGGTGTGCGTGGGCGAACAAAATGACTCTTTCTGCCATTAGACTGCTGTTGCCACTATGAAGAAATAGTGCATAACTCTGGTTATTCGTTGTTTTGCGTTTGTCACATCACCTGTTTCATTTCTTACTCACACGTACATTACCTGACGTAAGGTAATACATTTCTTTCACTACAGGTACAGTTGTCAGAGGATTTGTGAAATTATTACTCACGTCTGAAATGGTTGTGTGTGATGTCGGCACGTCTTTGCCTTCCCTCTGCTGCACTGGTCCTGTCTGCTGGCTGTAGAGGTGGTATGGGATTGTCATCCTCATCTGATTCAGTATCACATATTTCTACAGGTATGCCCCTGGTTGTAGCTATATTGTGCAGGATTGCACAAGTAGCCACTATTCTACATGTTGTCTCTGGGCTGTACTGTAGTGCCCCTCCACTTTTGTGGAGGCACCGGAAGCAACTCTTCAGCAGTCCAAATGTGCGCTCCACCACGTTGCGGGTTGCCCTGTGTGCTGCATTGTATCTCCGTTCAGCAGGTGTTGTAGGATTGAGGTAGGGCGTCATCATGTAGGTGCGCACTGCGTAAGCACTATCTCCTGGAAGGGACAGAGGGTGTGATGAGTAACTGAGCCATCTGACATGGGTTCGCCATCTATGCACCAGTGTACAGAGTGACATTACCTAGTAGATATCCTTCACCAAACTCCCCAGCTAGCAGTCTTGTGTTAATCCCGCTGTGGCGAAAGATGTAAGAATCATGTGTGCTCTCTGGGTACCTGGCCACGAGATCCGTAATGATGTAGGAGGCATTGCAAATCACCTGTATGTTCATGGAATGTTGGTATTTCCTGTTGCGGTACACATACTCTGTGGCCGATGGTGGACAGATTGCAACATGTGTTCCATCTATGGCACCTAGGACGTGGGGGAACTGTGCTATCTGGTAAAACTCTATTTTTGTCTGCTGTAATTCCTGTGGGGTGTAGGGGAATCTGATGTACTGGTGTAGTTTGCTCAGAATGGTGTTGATGAATTAATTGAAAAATCTAGAGAGGGCACTCTGTGAAACCCCTCCAGCTGCTGATAGCCCTTGATAGCTCCCTGAGGCGAGTAGGAGGAGGGAGCATAATACCTGCACATGGGTGGGTATGCTGTGACTCCTTAGTGTTCTGCGCTGCAGTATGGGTTGTAGGTCAGCTATCAGATCAAGTATCATGGCTGATTTCAACCTATACCTCTCAAATATTTCCTCCTCAGTCTGGTCAAAAAGTGTAATGCGCACTCTGAAAATGCACTCCTGTCTCCTCCTCCCTCTCCTCAAACCTGCCAAAATCCTCATCCTCCACGCCATGACGTAGAGTGCAGCCATTGTGGAAAAGAGTCTGAGGCATTCTGGGCCTCTTTATATAGGTTGCACCTGGTTACCACCTGGTTTCACTTAGTGGTATTTAGCATGTGCAAAATGCCATTCTGCGAAAAATTGCAATTTGCGATTTTTTTATGCATCTATTTGCGACTTGGATTTTGCGAATCGCAATTTGCGCCTCACAATTTCTTACTGGAAATAACGAATCGCAAAATGCGACTCGCAAAACCAGGTTGCAATGCAAAAAAATCGCAAAAATTGTGATTTCTTATTTTTTGTCTGCGAATGCCTTTCATGCATCGCAGACCACGTTTTTGCACTTGCAAACGACCGATTTTTGCGATTTGCACCGTTTGCGAGTGCAAAAATGTTTCATACATCTGGCCCTAAGTCCTGGTGAAGGCCCTCTTATTGGCAAGGGCCAAAACACCATGACTTTTTCCGTATGAAACAAATTTGGTGTGCTGCTCATTTCTGCTTTGGATTCTGCAACATTTTGATACCTATTGCTTGTTTGATGTTTGTTCCTAGGGTCGTTTACGCACTGTCATATTCTTTAATGATTTATCTGAATCGCTCTGAGCAGCGAGCAAATTCTTTTCACTAATTCATTATTCACTAGTCAGTCTCTTTACACTTCTATGAATCATTTTTACGTACCTCAGCTGCCATGGAAGGGCATATTCTAGCTAAGTGTACTCCATTTTTATTACACTAATAGTGAATAACATATTATTTACTATTAGTGTAATAATAATTTGACAGAAATCAAACCATAAGTTAAGAGCTGCCCATTTTATCCTGCCACTTAATTTGCCAGCTCTAAGGCCAGGGGTCGCAAAGGCATTGTTAGAGGTCGCAACAGGAAGCCAGGGGTCTCAGCTGCGACCCCTGGTGACCCCTAAATTACGTCCATGTGTGAAAGGCATTTTACATTTTTTCCAGAGCCACACAGAGTATCAATTCTAACTTCCTCCCCTGAAGACTCCTCCCTCTGCTTTCTTCAGTCCTTCATCATCATGGATTTGAATGTTGAAGGGAAGCATCCTTCTATTTTTCTCTGCAATAACTGCACCATCCACCTTCAGAATATTTACTTTGGGAGTTAGTTCAATTCAGTACTTTGCAAAGTGTTTGATGTTTGATTGAGAGCAGGCACCACAAATTTGTATTCCCGTTTTTTTTGTTTTCATTGTCTTTATTTGTTGCTGGATGGCTTGGTCTTTGGAAAAGAGTCCAATTGGATACAGGTTGATATACTTTTTTGGATGGTTAATACCTGAGTTTATATACATTTACTCCATTTCTTTCTTTTTTTCCTGAATTTTGTCCAGGTTTGTCATTTGAATTGATGTTTTACTGTTTATGGCGTGTATTTTTAATGTGTTTTTTATTCTCACCATTGCACTGCTAATGGTATTTTTTTATCATGCTTGTGAATGGACTTGTATTAATGTGAGATGTAGGTTAGTTTTTGACTTCATCTGTCAAATGATGGCTAGGGTCAGGGATGCTCCAGATATATAGGCCCATATAGCATGACATTTGACTTTGCTGTAAGGTACCTTCTTCCCCATGTGCTTGCCCACCGTTTTGTGTATATGTAGATTATTGTATTATTTTCCTTCAACCTTTAAATCATTTTACAACGTCATTGTTGCTTTAAAGTGTTTGTGGTGGGATATTATTGAAGTTTTTCTGAACTTGCTGCTTTACGGAGATGAGTTGAGAGCAGGCCCATATGTGGTCCTAGGCATCTTTTGAATAAATATTTATGCAATATTTTTTCTACAGTGCTGCAAATGCTTATGTGGGGGGAGGGGGCTCATCCAAGATAGTACCCCCATATTGTCTTTGTTCTCCATGCCTCCTTCTTTGCTGGCCACAACTATCAATTTAGTTAGCGTGCATGCGTGCGTGTGTGTGCGTGCGTGTATGTGTGTGTGATAGGCAGGCATTTGTCTTTGTTTTCCATGCCTCCTCCTTTGCTCTCCATGTGTGCTAACATTTTGTTGGGCTTGTGTGTGTGGCTGATTATGAATCATTTTATTGCATGTTTGAAAGGCTTTTGCTGCAAGCATTGATTGTTACAGCAGTTTAGAAGTCTACATTTCTTTCCCCAGTTTTGTTTCTAATATATTTTCCTGTTATGTTATTTACTTGGACGTGTAGCTGATTTTAGCAGACTGAACTACACAGTTATTCTTTTTAATTAATTTATAGATTTTTTGCCTGCTTCCGGAGAGGTCCTCTGGAGAAACATCAACTATTTTTTTATTAACTTATTTGATTTTCATCTGTTCCACCTCCACACACCCCCACCACCACTACCTCCCATAGGTGTCTGTAGTCTGGAATAATCAACAGGAATGCCAATAGGAGGATGGCACTGGTTTATTCACAAAAACCATCTGCAGCTACCAGTAATCAACTGCCTGAGAACTTGCAGATCAGTCAACGTTATCTATTTCAAGTAGAATGTTGGGAGTAATGACACAACCATTATATCCCAATAATATCTCCTTTGTTGCCAAAGAAACACCTTCTCTGCCTTCAATGAAAAATACAAGTATTAAAAATAACAAATTATGCAGTATATAGATAAGGGGAGAGACAAAGAAAAATGGGAATTCTTTCAAGAAAAACCTTACATTCAGAGTTGATGTACCTGTGAATGAAAGTTTGGAAAATATTCAACATAACAGTTCTACAACAGCTGAGAATCAGTCTCACTCCATCCTCGTCTTAAACAGATCACTCAGTATGAGACCTGAGTGGCTATCTTGGCACTCTTGAACTTCTGTGTATAGTGGATGGACCACAATCATCATTAGTTTGACCACATTCAGGTATATCACACTCAACTACAGGAACCTGATCAACCTTTGCTCCTGGGCCCACATTCTACCACTCTTTACCTTTCACCAGCACAGCACTCTAATTGATAACCTCCACTTTCACTGGCAACACAAACCTAGCCCGTGCCTTAAGCACTTGTGAAGAGTATTCAAATAGGAACTCAGTCACCAGCCTTCAGCACTTTTCCTCTTCCACTGCACTTAAAATCAAATACTTCTTTGGATTTCACCTCACACTGGTTGAAAGGGGTCTCTTCTCCTTGAACCACTACTCTCTCATAACTCACTCCCAAACCCAACTTTTTCATTCATGCTGAACGCATCTTAAACAATGCTGGCCTGCCTCTCAATATTTCAAAAGGCTCTTTCCCGTTACAGCAACTGGAGAAAAGCAGTAGGCACACAGCATACGATTGATAGCTTTTTTGAATCTCAATTTTATTCCTTACTGCACATCCCAGTGTGCAATACATACGTTCCACAAAACCATTGGTTTGTGGATGATAGAGGGAAATTCTGTGATGGTTAATATTCAATTGCCTAAACAATTGACTACACTCTCCAAAACAATTGGGAAACGTTCACAGACAAATCTGCTTTGAATTTGGGATCAGACATCAGTTCTACTTCCAACTAATTGCAGTGGTAATCAGCAAGTGCTACAGCAAATTTATACAAGTTGGGTAAATTTCTAAGGGGTTGAACAAAATTGACTCCAAGTTTAATCCATACTACATCTGGCAGTTCTACAGGCTGCACAGGAGGAGTAAAGATTTTCAAACTTTTGTCTCTGCCTCAACATATAAAACAATCCTTAACTACGTCACCAGTCTGAGTGTCCATGAGTGGCTATCAAAATGCAGTTGGAAGTTATGCTTTCATAATAGTTTGATCCAGATGTCCCGCATGTCCTAACTCAATGATCCTAGGCCTCAGACTAGAAGGAGATACAAATCTCTGCCTCCGCATGAGCATCTTTTCTCTCTCTAAAGACAATCCATCCACAAACGTCAACAACAAGTCGAATGCTTGCAGGAATTGATCTTTCCCTGGACATTCATTAACACAAAAATCACAAACATTTTGGAGTTCTTCATCATCCTTTAACACCTGAAACTATTCTTCCTCAGTAAAACTTCCTAAATAACATTCATCTATGACCTCAATCAAACACCAATCATCTTCCTCTTATCCTGAGTGATTTCTAGGAGCTATAAGCGGGGGAGGCCCTGTAGGAAAGTACCATCTTTCTTGGCATGTTACCCCCAATTTTACATGTATGTCAGTATGTTTTTGCCTGTCTCACTGGGACTCTGCTAGCCAGGACCCCAGTGCTCATAGATTGTGGCCTAAATGTGTTTGCCTGTGTAGTGCCTAACTGTGTCACTGAGGCTCAGCTAATCAGAACCTCAGTGCTTATGCTCTCTCTGCCTTTAAATTTGTCACTATAGGCCAGTGACTGCATTTACCAATTTCAATTGACATACTGGAACAACCTTATAATTCCCTAGTATATGGTACCTAGGTACCCAGGGTATTGGGGTTCCAGGCGATCCATATGGGCTGCAGAATTTCTTTTGCCACCCATAGCCTGAGTGAAATAACGTCCACATTATTTCACAGCCATTTTTCACTGCACTTAAGTAACTTATAGGTCACCTATATGTCTAACCTTCACTTGCTGAAGGTTAGGTGCAAAGTTACTAAGTGTGAGGGCACCCTTGCACTAGCAAAGGTGCCCCCACATAGTTCAGGGCCATTTCCCCAGACTATGTGAGTGTGGGGACACCATTACATGCATGCAATACATATAGGTCAATACCTTTACGTAGCTTCACAATGGTAACTCCGAATATTGTCATGTAACATGTCTAAGATCATGGAAATGTCCCCCATCCAAATCTGGTATTAGGGAGCCAATTCCATGCATCCTGTGGGCTCCACTATGGACCCCCAGTACTGACAAACCAGCTCTCTAGGGTTTTCTCTGCAGCTCCAGTTGCTGCCACCCCACAGGCAGGGTTCTGCCCTCCTGGGGTCCGGGCAGACCAATCCCAGGAAGGCAGAACAAAGCATTTCCTCTGAGAGCAGGGTGTTACACCCTCTCTCTTTGGAAACAGGTGTTAAAGGCTGGGGAGGGGTGTAGGAAAGTACCATCTTGCCTGGCATGTTACCCCCATATTTCACTGTATATATGTTGTTTTAGTCTATGTGTCACTGGGACCCTGCCAGGCAGGGCCCCAGTGCTCATAAGTATGTGCCCTGTATGTGTTCCCTGTGTGATGCCTAACTGTCTCACTGAGGCTCTGCTAACCAGAACCTCAGTGGTTATGCTCTCTCTGCTTTCCAAATTTGTCACTAACAGGCTAGTGACTAAATTTACCAATTCACATTGGCATACTGGTACACCCATATAATTCCCTAGTAAATGGTACTGAAGTACCCAGGGTATTGGGGTTCCAGGAGATCCCTATGGGCTGCAGCATTTCTTTTGCCACCCATAGGGAGCTCTGACAATTCTTACACAGGCCTGCCACTGCAGCCTGCGTGAAATAATGTCCACGTTATTTCACAGCCATTTACCACTGCACTTAAGTAACTTATAAGTCACCTATATGTCTAACCTTCACCTGGTGAAGGTTGGGTGCAAAGTTACTTAGTGTGTGGGCACCCTGGCACGAGCCAAGGTGCCCCCACATCGTTCAGGGCAAATTCCCCGGACTTTGTGAGTGTGGGGACACCATTACACGCGTGCACTGTACATAGGTCACAACCTATGTACAGCGTCACAATGGTAACTCCGAACATGGCCATGTAACATGTCTAAGATCATGGAATTATCACCCCAATATTCCATGATCCCCCGGGTCTGTAGCATAGTACCTGGGTACTGCCAAACTGCCTTTCCGAGGTCTACACTGCAGCTGCTGCCAACCCCTCAGACAGGTTTCTGCCCTCCTGGGGTCCAGGCAGCCCTGGCCCAGGAAGGCAGAACAAAGGACTTCCTCTGAGAGAGGGTTTAACACCCTCTCCCTTTGGAAATAGGTGTGAGGGCTGGGGAGGAGTAGCCTCCCCAGCCTCTGGAAATGCTTTGATGGGCACAGATGGTGCCCATCTCTGCATAAGCCAGTCTGCACCGGTTCAGGGATCCCCCAGCCCTACTCTGGCGCGAAACTGGACAAAGGAAAGGGGAGTGACCATTCCCCTGACCTACACCACCCAGGGGAGGTGCCCAGAGCTCCTCCAGTGTGTCCCAGACCTCTGCCATCTTGGAAACAGAGGTGTTTGTGGCACACTTGGACTGAGCGGTCATTGCCAGCAGGTGACGTCAGAGGCTCCTTCTGATAGGCTCTTACCTCTCTTGGTAGCCAATCCTCTTTCCTAAGTAGCCGAACCTCCTTTTCTGGCTATTTAGGGTCTCTGCTTTGGGGATCTCACCAGATAACGAATGCAAGAGCTCATCAGAGTTCCTCTGCATCTCCCTCTTCACCTTCTGCCAAAGGATCGACCGCTGACTGCTCAGGAGGCCTGCAAAACTGCAACAAAGTAGCAAGACGACTACTAGCAACCTTGTATCGCCTCATCCTGCCGGCTTTCTCGACTGTTTCCAGGTGGTGCATGCTCTGGGGGTAGCCTGCCTCCTCTCTGCACCAGGAGCTCTGTAGAAATCTCCTGTGGGTCAACCAGGAGCTCTGAAGAAATCTCCCGTGGGTCGACAGAATCTTCCCCCTGCTAACGCAGCCACCAAAAGACTGCAACACTGGTCCTCTGGGTACCATCTCACCCCAACAAGCGTGGTCCCTGGAACTCAGCAACTCTGTCCAAGTGACTCCCACAGTCCAGTGACTCTTCAGTCCAAGTTTGGTGGAGGTAAGTCCTTGCCTCCCCACGCTAGACTGCATTGCTGGGTACCACGTGATTTGCAGCTGCTCCTGTGCACTCTTCCAGGATTTCCTTCGTGCACAGTCAATCCTGGGTCCCGACACTCCTTCCTGCAGTGCACAACCTTCTGAGTTGTCCTCCGGCATCGTGGGACTCCCTTTTGTGACTTCCCGTGGACTCCAGTTCACTCTTCTTCCAAGTGCCTGTTCAGGTACTTCTGCAGGTGCTGGCTGCTTCTGTCAGGGCTCCCTAAATTGCTTGGCGCCTCATCCGTCTCCTCCTCTAAGTGGCAACATCCTGGTCCTTCCTGGGCCGCAGCAGCAGCCAAAAACCTCTACTGTGACCCTTGCAGCTAGCAAGGCTTGTTTGCGGTCTTTCTGCGTGGGAACACCTTTGCAAGCTTCATCGCAACGTGGTACATCAGTCTTCCAAAGGAGAAGTCCCTAGTTCTCTTCTTTCTTGCAGAACTCCAAGCTTCTTCCATCCGGTGGCAGCTTCCTTGCACCCTCAGCTGGCATTTCCTGGGCTCCTGCCCACTCTCGACACTGTCGCGACTATTGGACTTGGTCCCCTTGTCTTACAGGTACTCAGGTCTGGAAATTCACTGTTGTTGCATTGCTGGTGTTTCTTCTTCCTGTAGAAACACCCTATCACGACTTCTGAGCTCTCTGGGGGAAGTAGGTGCACTTTACACCTACTTTTCAGGGTCTTGGGATGGGCTATTTTTCTAACCCTCGCTGTTTTCTTACAGTCCCAGCGACCCTCTACAAGCTCACATAGGTTTGGGGTCCATTTGTGGTTCGCATTCCACTTTTGGAGTATATGGTTTGTGTTGCCCCTATACCTCTGTGTGCCTATTGCAATCTACTGTAATTCTACACTGCTTGCATTACTTTTCTTGCTATTACCTGCATAATTTTGGTTTGTGTACATATATCTTGTGTTTATAACTTATCCTCATACTGAGGGTACTCACTGATGTACTTTTGGCATATTGTCATAAAAATAAAGTACCTTTATTTTTAGTAATTCTGTGTATTGTGTTTTCTTATGATATTGTGCATATGACACGAGTGTTATAGTAGGAGCTTTACATGTCTCCTAGTTCAGCCTAAGCTGCTTTGCCATAGCTACCTTCTATTAGTCTAAGCTGCTAGAAACACCTCTTCTACACTAATAAGGGATAACTGGAACTGACACAAGGTGTACGTACCTCTGGTACCCACTACAAGCCAGGCCAGCCTCTTACAGGGGGTAGCCTCTCCCAGCCTCTGGAAATGCTTTGAAGGGCACAGATGGTGCCCTTCTTGCATAAGCTAGTCTACACTGGTTTAGAGAACTCCCAGTTCCTGCTCTGGCGCAAAACTGGACAAAGTAAAGGGGAGTGACCACTCTCCTGTCTATCACCACCCTAGGGAGGGGGGGTGCCCAGAGCTCCTCCAGTGTGTCTCAGACCTCTGCCATCTTGTTCCCAGAGGTGTGGGGGCACTCTGGAGGCCTCTGAGTGGCCAGTCCCAGCAGGTGATTTCAGAGACCCCTCCTGATAGGTGCATGCCTGATTAGGTGGCCAATCCTCCTCTGAGAGTATTTAGGGTCTCTCCTGTGGACTTTTCCTCAGATTATGACCTGCAAGAATTCACCGCTGACTGCTCCACGACGCCTGTAAAACTGCAACAAAGTAGCCAGAAGACTACCAGTGACATTGTAGCGCCTAATCCTGCCAGCTTTCTCGACTGTTTCCTGCTCTGGGGGATGCCTGCCTTCACCCTGCACTGGAAGCCACGAAGAAATCTCCAGTGGGTCAATGGAATCTTCCCCCTGCTGCACCAAACTTCAGCTTCACCCGTACTCTGGGACCCCTCTCATCCTGACGAAAGTGGCCCCTGGAACACAGGTGGTGGACCCAAGTGACCCAGACTATCCAGTGGTCCAACTGTCCAAATTTTGAGGAGGTAAGTCCTTGCCTCCCCTCTCCAGACAGTAATCCTGTGCACTATGTGATCTGCAGCTACAAGGGCTTCTGTGCACATTTCCAAGAAATCCTGCATGCACAGCTGATCCTAGGTCCCCAGCACTCTGTCCTGCGATGCTCAGCTCCCTGAGTTGATCTCCGGTGTCGTGGGACCTCTCTTTGCAGTGTTGAGACAACCGCCATGTTCAGTCTTCTTTAACCCATGTTCAAGGACTTCTGCGGGTGCTTCCTTCCTGTCCGAGGGCTCTCCATGTTGCTGAGTGTCCCCTCTGTCTCCTCTCCCAAGTGACGACATCCTGGTCCTTCCTGGGCCCAGACAGCACCCTTTTTCTTTAACTACAACTCTTGCAGCTAGCAAGGCTTCTTTCCAGTGTTTTGCCAAGGAAACAACTCTGCGTCCTCCAGCACGCTGTGGGACATCTTCTGAACGAAGAAGAACTTCCTACCTCCTTTCGTTGTTGCAAATCCTGCAGCTTCTTCCAACCAGAGGCAGCCATTTTGCACCTTCAAATGGGGTTTAGTGGGCTCCTGCCCCCCCCCCCGGACAGTTTAGCGACTCTTGGACTTGGTCCCCTTCCTTTGCAGACCTTCAGGTCCAGGAACCCATCTTCAGTGCTTTGCAGTCTGTTGTGGTCCTTGCAAAATCCTTTATCATGACTTTAGTGTGTTTTTGGGGAAATAGTAGTACTTTACTCCTACTTTCCAGGGTCTTGGGGTGGGGCCTTCTTTACACCCTTAGGTGGTCATTCCGACCTAGGCGGGCGGCGGTTGCCGCCCGCCCGTCGGAAGCCGCCTGAATACCGCCCCGCGGTCAATAGACCGCGAGGGGTATTCTGACTTTCCCGCTGGGCCGGCGGGCGATCTGATTCAGATCGCCCGCCGGCCCAGCGGGAAAGCGCCTTCCACAAGGAAGCCGGCTCGGAATCGAGCCGGCGGAGTGGAAGGCGTGCGACGGGTGCAGCAGCACCCATCGCGCTTTTCAGTGTCTGCATCGCAGACACTGAAAAGCCTAGTTGGGCCCTGTTAGGGGGCCCCTGCAGTGCCCATGCCATGGGCATGGGCACTGCAGGGGCCCCCAGGGGCCCCAAGACGACCGTTCCCGCCGGCCAGGTTCTGGCGGTAAGAACCGCCAGAGCCAGGCCAGCGGGAAGGGGGTCGGAATCCCCATGGCGGTGCAGCATGCTGCGCCGCCATGGAGGATTCCCCAGGGCAGCGGGAAACTGGCGGGAGACCGCCAGTTTTCCCTGTCTGACCGCGGCGTTAGCGCCGCGGTCAGAATGCCCTTAGGGGCACCGCCGGCCTGTCGGCGGTGCTCCCGCGCCCGTTGGCCCTGGCGGATTGTATCCGCCAGGGTCAGAATGAGGGCCTTAGTGTTTTCTTACACTCCCTGCGTTCCTCTACACACTACACTTGCCTAGGGGTCCATTTGTGGTTCGCATTCCACTTTCTTCGTATATGGTTTGTGTTGCCCCTAGGCGTATTGTATCCTATTGTGTTTTATAGTGTTTGCACTACTTTCTGACTGTTTTACTTACCTGATTGGTTAGATGTGTATATTTTATGTATGTTACTTACCTCCTAAGGGAGTATATCCTCTGAGATATTTTGGCACATTGTCACTAAAATAAAGTACCTTTATTTTTAGTAACTATGAGTATTGTCTTTCTTATGATATAGTGTTATATGATATAGGTGGTATTGCATGAGCTTTGCATGTCTCCTAGTTCAGCCTAAGCTGCTCTGCTATAGCTACCTCTATCAGCCTAAGCTGCTAGAACACTACTAATCTACTAATAAGGGATAACTGGACCTGGCACAAGGTGTAAGTACCATTGGTACGCACTACAAGCCAGGCCAGCCTCCTACAGGCCCAGACAAATAATCTGCCTTAAGTTTTCTTCCTGCTGGTAAATGTTGAACAGTAAAGATGTGCTGGAGTAATTTGGAACTCAGTCTTGCAGTACTGGCAATGTGTTCCTTATTGGCTTATTATCATAAAGAATTAGAGGTTTATGGTCTGCCATTAATACACATTTCTTCTCTCACAATGAAATGTTAAAACCTCTGGATGGCCCAACAGCCCACCAACAATTCTGCTTCAATAACCAAATAGGCTCTTTCACCGCAATACTTTTTCTCATATAATCTCTTGTGTTGCTTAAACAAGGATGTTTAAGCAAACTGAATTCTATCTTGCATGACTTATCCCACACAAAATCCTTCTATTTCTTAAACAACACATGATAAGCGCTCCATCATAGTCTCAGCAATCGGAGCAAATTCTGAATAAACTTGAAATAAAATGTGCATATTAACAAAAAATGATGCTACTTGATCCTTGGTAGAGGAAATCAGCGCCTCAACAGGACCCGTTTTTGAGCAATAACATAACCCAAATATTCAATTGGTTATTTTGCAACTTCACATTTGTCTTTGTTGGTCACAATGCCAACATCATTTAATCTGGGAAGTAGAGTAAGCTTTACATGTTCTTTTTATCACAACTAATAAGGCGTCTTGAAAGTCTGCTGCTAGACAGAATCACTTTCCATAACTCTCTGAAACACAGAGGCAGCTGATTCTAAGACGAATGGCATCCTCTTGAATTGAAAAGTGGCAATTATTAAATGTGTAAAATGTGTAAAATATTTTGAAGAAGATTGAACCAACATAACCTGGTGACGCTAATACCAGGTTGATCTTACTGAAATACATTGCTCCAGCAAAGGTAGACACAACCTCACCAATCCTTGTCAAAGGAGGGGGAGTCCACCCATATTTCTGAGGTTGACACACATTCTCAACTTTGTACATTTCTTGCATCTGATGACCAAAGGAGATCATAGAGATGATACAACTGGTTTGATGACTCTATCTTTACACATTTTCTTAGGTTAATCTGCTAAATCCTTGCTGAAATTAAATGTTACACCATTCAACCTATGTTTTATGGGGATGGCATGTTCTTTCTTACATAGCTTTTGTCTAAATTCATTTATCTGTCCTGCCCATTTAAAAATACCCCTATAAAGGAATTAACCCAATATTTTTGCTCCTTTTCAATTGTTTCACCAACCAAGAAGATTTTGTCGTTCATCCCTAGTGTTAATATCAGCCCAAATAGACCCTGCTGATTTCTGCTTTAAACATTAAGCTCTTTGTTTGCTACACATACTTTCCAATGGGTGCTGCAATGTCTAAACCTCAACATGGATTCAAAATATTCTAGAAGTTCATTTTTACCTTCACATGAAACTGAACACCTGTCAGCTGGTTCAAAAACCCTACTACCCAAGTCTTCATTGAACCGCTCCTCAATGATTACAGTCATTTTTGCTCCTGAATCAACCAACAAATTAAGGGTTTTGTCATCTACTATTATATCAGTGTAATGTTTAACCCAAGTAGCTGTGTCCTCCCTAATTACTAGCATAACATCATTGGGTTAACTTTGGCCTCCATCAAAATCTTCTCCACCAGTCACAGTATCAGCTACACTGTTAATTCTAGATGTACCTCTTTGACAGACATCTGACAAATGGGCCTGATGACATTTTATAGGGGGGCACGCAAACCTGCCCTGGGATGATTTCAGCCCTGGGGATCCATTACCAGGGGGTCCTCAAATATAAAGGCAGGTGCCCTCGTGCCCACCCAGAGCATGCACCATAGCCTGCCATAGTCTTGTTAGAGATTGCGGGGTGAGCCTCAGTTGACTTCCCGCCTAGAGTGGGAGGTGGCATTGCTCTTGCCAGCAGTGAGCAGCTCCTAATGCTGCTCACTGCAGGAGGGAGCAATATATAGATCTGTTTCTCTGCCTGCATCACTGTGGGCAGGGAAACAGATTTAAAGTCTGTTCCCAGCAGATGGGAGCATTTTGAAGTTCCAGCCCACTGGACGCAGGTTTAATGTTTGCTCCTGCTTGACAGGAGTTTTAAAAATTATTGTGCCAAGCAACAGAAAATCCAAATTTCCCTGCCCTGGCTGCTGCAGGAATGGAAATCACTATGTCCCGAGGGTAGGCTCTCCAGTACATAACATCATAGCCAGCCCCCGCGAGAAGGAGGAGGCTTCGTGGCCCCCATGTCTTAAAGTAATTGGTCCTGGAGGTGAGCTCACTGGAACTTCTCGAGGCTCATGGAGGGGTCCATGTCACCCACCCCCCCTCCTCCAATGATTTTGTGCCCAGGAGTGGGCTCCCTTGGGCCTTCGATGGCTCAGGGAGGGGTTCTTTACCCTCTCCCTCCCTATGCTTAATATGATTGGCCCGGGGGGTGGGCTCCATGGGGCCTCTGCAAGCATCTGTGCGTCCTCCCGCCCCATATAAGCTAATTTCGACTCACGGGGTGGACTCCCCAGGGCTTTTGGTGACTTGGCCCACTCTTCTCTCAAAAAAAAAAGCCACAGGTGGGGTCAGCTGCCCGGTGCATAAACCTATCAATGCCTCATTTCTTTTTTTTTTGCCAGTCCGTCAGGATTCAGTCATGAGCCCTAAATGAAAAAGGAAATTAAATAAACATAAGGGGACATGGTAGGGATACCCTGACACCCTAGTCCTAAAAAAGCGAAAACAGACATAAAGGGGACAGGGTATGTATACGTGAGGAGGGTCGGCCTGGTGGTGAAGTCCCAGCGGGACACATGCTTGGGCCAAAAATGTTGCCACACATTTGCAGAGGATCTGCAAATATTCAGCCCTTGGTACTCCATCCCTCGGGGCCCAATAAAATTAGGGAAGGGGCACATGACCCACTCTCCTAAGTCCTTATTTGGCCCCTGGGACGCCATTTACCAGGGCCCAAAGTCTATTTTAAGGGAAGGGAGGGCTCCAAACCAAGCTTTAAAAAGGCCCTAGGGACCCCATCTCCCATGGCCACTAACTTTAAAAAAAGGGAGGGGAGCAATGCTGCCCTTCTCCCTGAGCCTTTTTTGGCCCCAGAGACCCCTCTCCCTGGGGCTGGCTCACTTGCATGTGTCCTGGAACCTTACTCCTGGGGCACAGCAGTTTCCTTGCCCATACCGGCACAGGTTAAAATACTTGTGTTTGCTCATACTTGGCGGGAGCATTTTGAAAAATGTCACCAAACGTGAGCAAAGACAAAGTTCTTTTCCAGCATAAAAACCCTCTCACCAACTGGAAGAAGACTTTTGATCTGTTTGCCCACCGCACTGATGCAGGCAGGGAAACAGATCAATATATTGCTCCTAACTGGAGGGAGAAGCAAAAAAGCTTCCCCCTGGGGTGGGAGCAATACAAGCTCCCAGGGCATGCAGGGAGCTGGCTGGGGCTGCATGGGCTCTCGGGCTCCCCCCACTGCCCCAATGTGTGTATGGTGGGTGCCCTGGGTGGGCACCCACTTGTAGTTTAAGGGGAGTATAACTTGCACCTCCGCAAGGGCTTTCTTGCCCTTGGGGTTCCCTCTGTGACCCAAGCACCAGAGTAAAAGAGTCAGGGTGTCCCTTCCCTGGCCCCTTTTCATTTAAAAAAAATATTTTTAATGGACTCAGCTGAAGCTGAGTCCCAAGATGGCTGCCAAACTTCCTTGTTGAAGTTTTGGCAGCCAATCAGATTTCAGCACGAGATCGGGAGGGTTTGTAGAGCCTACGCATCCCCAAATTTACAAATTAAAATTTTCTTTAATATCTCTAAAAGCAGACACCTAAGAGCAAAACGGGCACTTTCTGCACCAAGAGCTCCCTTTCTGCCAAATTTGGTGTAATTCCATCCAGCGGTTCGGGCTGTATTCCTGTTCAAAATTCCTCTGGAAAAATGCAGTGGAAAATGCGTTTTGGCCCCCCCCTTTCTCTCGGCCCCCACTTGATGGATCCCCCTGAAACTTTCTAGACAGCAGCTGAAGTGAGCATTGTATTTTTTTGGATAATTTCTTGAAGATTAATCAACCGGCGCCGAAGATATAGACAAGTAAAAAAAACACTTTTTTGTATAGAAACTAGGCCGCATGATCATCCTCCCCAAAAAACATAAATTAGGCCAGGCTCGGGGGATGGGGTCCCAGGGGCCGAGATAGGCCTGGGGAGGAGGACATGCAAACCCCCCCGCCCCTCCCCCCAAATTAAATGTTTTGACCAGGCCTTGGGGGACGGGATCCTTGGAGCTGAGATCGGCCTTGGGGGGGACATGCAACCCCCCCCAAAAAAAATAAATTAAATATTTACGCTGGGCCCGGGAGATGGGGTCTCCAGCCTGAGGAGGGGGGGCATCCTGGGTTGGGTGGTTATAGGTGTTGGCCACAGAGACTGGCCACAGGCCGGGCCCTGTGGCCAATTCCAACCACGGATGTCCGAAGGCCGTGCGCTGTAGCAGTTGGATTAACGTATAGTAATGGAAAATACCATAGGTTAAAGAAACCATAGAAATTCACTGAAAAAATCAAAGGTTGCAGGGACATTATAGTTACATTCTGAATTTACTCACAGTAAACCATAGAAATTCACCAGTTATAGTTATTTCAAGTAACTATAACTTGTGCCCTAAGGTAACTATAACTTGCGCCCTCACCATGCACTGCTAATTACCCCAGATATTACAGCACTCATGACAGTTTCTATAACTTCATTACAAATATAAATGAAACGTTAGAACTCAAATTATTGAAGAAAAAACCTTGCATGTCAGGGGCGCAAGTTACAGTTACCTTAAGAAACTACAACACATCCAAAACGCCTCCGCCAGACTCATCCTGGACATTCCCTGTCGCAAACACATCACCAATCACCTAGGAGACCTCCACTGGCTTCCTGTCAGGAAAAGAACCAACTTCAAACTCCTCGTCCACTCATACAAGGCCCTCCACAACCAAGGACCCACCTACCTCAACCACTGCATCGCCTTCTAAACCCCCACAAGACCTCTCCGCTCCGCTCAACAGGCACTAGCCACCGTACCCCGCATACGGAAGACCACAGCTTCCTGGTTCCTACAACCTATTATAAGCATATCCCTCTGAGGAGCACTTTAAATGCATCCCATTTTGTTGCCTGTGGTAGTTCGGGTATTCTTTGTGAAATACTGAAATATCACCATATATCCGGTCCCAGAACACCCGTTCCCCCAGTGCCTCCACCAGCAAACACCCCAGGGTATTGCATGGAGCGGTCTCCCCTTGTAATGGTAATTCATAGAGGATTATGATCAGACACTGTGCGGCACAGATATACTGTGTCTAGGCCCTTAGCTCATGTCCTTGCTGTGCCAAAAAACATTCCAATTCTAGTATTTCATGAGTTGACGCCTGAGTAGTAAGAAAAATCCACAGTGTCTGGGAGTAAAGCCCTCCATATTTCTGTTACTTGAGCATGTGAGATCCATTGCTGAAGCATTCAGGCATTAGAAATCCTTGTGCTCCGGGTATTAGCAGATTGGATATATCAAGGTCTAGATTTCAAAAGAAGTTTGAACTCACCATGGTATCTGTGCCATGGTGAGGAGTGCTGGAATGAGTGATAAGTAAAAGGGGACATGATTAGTATTCGGGGCATATCTTCACCCTCTGCTACCACATAATGCCCCTCTGCGCCCACTTGTGTGTGTTACGTTACAAATGGCACGCCAGGGTATACAAATTAGCACCCCTCAGCATACTTTGTGCTCCTCTATTTCTGGCCAACTTCTGCAGTTCCCATGTTAGCAGGTGGGTCTCCTGGAGACAGGTGAAACGTCTATGGGTCAGGTATGTGAGGACCTTATAACTCTTCTTGTGTGTGACCATGTCACAATCATTCCACATGAAAATACCAAATCTGTCGATTGCCGTTAAGGTGTGTGCTCTGAAATCTCCCTGAGGCCTTCACCATGGAGCCCCCGTCTCCACTCCCACAACAACTGCCCCTCATAAGTGACTTCTGCTCTGGTTTTTCCCAGAATGCCCTGTCTTAAAACTAACCCTTGAAACTCCCCTGTCCAGGCCAATTTGGCAAACACACTCAGCCAAACATAACACATATCAAACTCATGCAAACAAACCTTCTCCACTTGGATTATGGGGGCCGTGGCTGTTGCCAGTGTGAGTGAGGTATCATGCATGGATCTATGTGTAGATGTATGTGAGCCCTGTACCTGTGGTTGTTAACATCACATAGTTATGGTACAGCTAGGAAGCGCCCCTCCCATCATTACATTTCCAGTGCCCCAGTGACTCCAAGCAGCCCAGCTTCCAGCAGCGTTTGGAAGAGCAATCTTTTCCCCATCCCGAGCCAATCCAGTAGAGCATATTTAATACTCAGCTGTGCAGGTGACACTTGGCTTCCTTGGATGATTCCTGTTTCCTTCTCTGGTGTAGTCAGGAGGTATTGTCACTGTGCAGTTTTCCACCTGCCAGGGGTCTTTGGTTTGGTCAATTGTCTCTCTCCTGGTATTTGAACTTACGTGCCACCACTGGGTGTGGGTGTTGGGGGGGGATGCTGATGGCCTGGAACAGTGTGGGGAGAAGGGAGGGGTCAGTTCCACTGTTTCTCTTGTACTCCCTACGGTGGTTTGTGCGCATGTCGCATTTTCAGGTTCTGGGGGCCGACTCTCACCGGAGTGCAACAACGTTCATTTCTTGTGCAGCGTCAACAGGTTAAGTGACTCTGGGTGCTAGGAGCCCCTGACCCAACAGGCTCATACTTTTGGCTCACAAGTCAAGTCAATCGGAGCGGGAACCCTTGCCCAGTTACACCTCTGCATGCCAGCTGCCGCCTCCAATCCAGGACAGAAAGGTGTGGTTGCAGCCAAATATCTCCAAGGGGGTCCCCCAGAGTGGCACCTCTGATCCCCCTCAGAGAGCCGCCATCAGTCCTGTGGTCTCCTGTGTGGCTGAGCCAGGAGATCTATTTATTCTAGGGTTGAAAGCCACCCTAGTTGTTGCTCTAGTTCCTTCGCTGTTAGGTAGTGGCTGTTCTCGTCTGCTCCCCGCTCTGCTTCTCCAACTCCCGGCCGCCTGTTCTGAGGCTAAGCCAGGCTACTGCTTGTCTAGGCCTTGTGTAGCCACAGGGAATTCAACAAGTCACTCCCTGTAGATATTCTGCAGGGCACCCACCCCACTCCAAAGTTGTCAACAGCCCTCAATGGGGGATAATTGTGATACCTGATGGCGCCGCTCCCCAGTAGGGGAACGTTGATGTCCCTGCGCATCCCACTTGGTGAGGGGACAAGTTCCCGCAGCCTGCTGCTCCTCGCCTCACCCTGGTCCATGTGCTCAGTCCTAGGTCACATCTTCTGCTGCCAAATTGGCCTTCTTGGGTCTCGCCGATACGGAGCGCCTGAGATTCGATAGGCTGCCTCCGACAGGGATCTCCCAGGGGTGGTGCCTGCCGTGATCAGGTAAAGCAGAGCTTCTCCGGCGGCCTCCCCTCCCCCCACTTCCCAAGTCTCGGGTTGCTTGTTTCAGGGCAGGAGGAAGGCCACACAGACGTAGTAGAATGCCTCCACTTGGGGTATGGAAGGATTAATTCTTCTGTCACTGCTTGTGATATCGCCTCCTGGGTGTGGACACGTTGAGGTGCCTGTAGGATTATGTTCAGTGGAGGCAGGCCCTGGTGCAGCAAGCCATTCGCCCTGCCTTTGCATGATGGTGCAGTCCCAGGCCTGGTGTTGTGGTCTCAGTGATGCATGGTCACTGGATTCAGGGATCTCACATGGGTCACCGGATGCACTTCAGTTTCTTCGTTGGACCTTGGGAGGATAGTGGCAGGATTGTAGTCAGGAATCCCACGGAGCCCTTTAGTGTGCGGCTGGAACAGTTGCCATCTCGGTTCTCTCTGTCACAGTTAAGGCACTTAAGACTGCATGTAACACACGACAATGGATGGGCATCCTGGAAACCTAGAGTCAACCCTGTGTACAAAAGGAATGCACTTTGCGTCTGACAACTGTGCTATTTTGCCCCCCACCAGACACAATATCCCAAACGGATTGCAGAGATGAAGCTCTTCAAGGGAACCTAAGACTTGAAGTAAGTTCTCAGGTTGGAAATTGTAGACCAAAAGGGGCAGCACAACCAGAGGACCGTAGAACAATAGCAAATACTCAACAGACTGAAACTGCAAGTGATCTAGATACTACTAGAGAAACACAGAGCAGGGCACCTAAGCAAGAAGCAAAAGCTAGGAGACTGGGGAAACATACCCAAGCTATGATAAACAGAAGGAATAGCCAAAGGGAAGTAATAACAGGAACAGAAGAAAGAAACTAGCAGCAATTAGAAAGGGAAGACCCCAGGGGCTGCACCTGACTGTAGAAAAAAGGCAGGGAAGTAAGTAAAACAAAAGCAATGCAGAGCTGGGAGGAATCTGCAGGAAGATGCACAGGAACAGTCCACGGGACCTGGCTGAAGCAGGGCAGGAACTGGTCAGGAAAACAGGCAACAAGCGATCTGGTACACCGAGGAACTAACTCCAAAGCATGAAGAAGGACCTTCAGGCAATAGCAGCTTACAAGACGTTTCAGGTAGCTACAAGTCAAGGGAGATGTCACATGACTGATCTACACAAGACTAGTCTCAGGTATGTGCAATTCCCATCTCTCAGAAGTCCTAGAAGAAAGGATCATGTGTTGAAAGCAGCAGCACTAGCTCCATAGAAAGCATTGAGCAATGGATGGAGAGTCTTAGTGGATATTTTGCAGTGAATACGGAGATCAGTATTCTATAAAACAAGAACAGCAGTCTGTCAATTAAGTCCCTAAAAATTGCATTTTCAGGGCGCGGGGATCATACAAATAATGGGTAATGCTCTAGAAAGCTGGAATAATGATGCATTTGCTACAAGTTCTCAATATGATCCTCATCTTTTTCAATAAAACATTATGACATGCGCAGTGAAACATGTACCTCCAGCACTAGCAATAGTCTGTCATTTAACTCCTATATATTCTTACACTATCTAGTAACTTTACTGATATGGGTATTCACAAAATCCGAGTTTAAAGTTACTCAAAAGTGTCAACTCACATGTCTTCAAGCAGTGGAACCAAATTTACAAAAGTAAATTACTACTGCCAAAAAAGAAATAATTGTAAATCCAGCATCACGCATGGCCAACCACTGATACTGCGACACCTTCTAATAGTTAAGTAATATATAAGGTGGCTTAAAGTAAAAACTCCTGGGTAATAGTAAGAATGGGAAACATTTGTCCAAAGCTGTGCTGAGCCCCTGAAGTCTGCATTGCATCTCTGGTACTGTTTAAGCTCTACATGGAACCTCTACGAATCCTGATGAAAGAAATAGGGACTGCCATTTATCAATATGGAGCTGATATTCAGATTAACCTGAAGATATCAGCAATCAAAGATAAAGCCTCCATGAAGTTGTCTCTGCAGCAAACCGCACTTGGATGTCTGCCACTCCCTTGAGAAAACTGAGGGACATATTTATAGTGCCCTAGCGCCACCGTGCACCACATTAACGCCATTGTTTTTGACGTTAATGTGGCCCAGCGAGGCCAAAATCCCGCGCCTTATTTACAGGCATGCATTGCACCACTCTGTAACCCTTCGCAATAGATTATGCCTGCGCCAGTCATAATGTATGCAAAGGGGGCATTCCCCATTGGAGGAGCCAGAAAAATGGTGTAAGGAAATCTAAGAGATTTCCTTACGCCATTTTTAACGGCATTTTTAACGCCTGCTCAAGAGCAGGCATTAAAGGGGGCTTCCTTTCTTTAGAATGGGGCCCTCTGTACTCTGCAGGAGTTGCGCCAATATTCTGGCGCTACTCCTGCAGATTACATCAATAGAGTCATGAAAAATTACGCTACTGCCCCCTACCCTGGGCCATGGTGTGCCGTATTTTAAATATGGTGCACACATGGTGGCAGTAGTGGGTGCTAAGGGGCGCAGGGACAGTGGCGCTGCACTCGGTGCAGCGCCACTGTCCATAAATCTGCCTTTGAGTTCCTACTAATCACAAGTAAGCACAACAGTTAAATAAAGCAGTGGGTTGCTGCTGAACGCAACAATGACAAATTATTTTAGGCTCTGAGACTCTTGGGGATCTGGATTGACTCTAATCTCTGAATGGCATATCAATCATTCGGATACTACTGGTGCCAAAGCACAAGCAAGGTTGTACGTCATCAAGAATTAAATCCTTCCTCTAACCTTACATTATGGGATTGGTACTGTCATCCGTGGATCTTCCCAAAACTAACTTTGCTAACCCTGTATTGGTTGGTGTGCCTTCTGCTTTCTAACCTCTGTGAAGAATGATCTATGGCACAGAGATATTCAACAATATCACTCCTGTCCTCAAATGCCTTCACTTGCTCTTTTGATTGAGGCCAAACAGAATAAACGTTGGTTGTACACCTACATAGTACTGCTCCTCAGTAAGGGTATCTTTCAAAAGACCATGAGCCACTAAGACTCTGTGAAGTTTACAAATTTTCACCCTAGAAACCAAGAAGTTAAACACTCAGATATTAGCCTCACGGATATTTGCCAGTCTTATAACTGCATTATGGAACTCATTACAAGAAAACAACATATTCAACGCCTCCCAGTCTGGATTCCGCAAGAACCACAGCACTGAGACCGCCCTCATCTCCTGCACAGATGACATCAGGACCAGAGTGGACAAGGGCAAGACCGTCACCCTCATCCTCCTAGACCTCTCTGCAGCTTTTGATACTGTATGCCACCAAACCCTCAGCGCACGCTTTTTTGACGCCGGAATTTGCCATAAGGCCCTGGACTGGCTCACCTCATTCCTCTCTGAAAGAACCCAAAGAGTTTGCCTTCCTCCTTTCCAGTCTACAGCCACCAAGATCATCTGTGGGGTCCCCCAAGGATCCTCCCTCAGCCCCACCCTCTTCAACATCTACATGGCTCCTCTCGCCAACATCCTCCGCCCCCACGGCATCACCATCATTTCATACGCTGACACCCAGCTCATCATCTCCCTCACCAGGAACCCAGCCACCGCCAAGATTAACCTGCACACCGGACTCCTCAACATTGTCAACTGGATGACAGCAAGCCAACTCAAACAAAACAGAGATCATCATCTTCGGTCCCAACAAGACAGCATGGAACGACTTCTGGTGGCCCACCACCTTCAGACCACCCCCAACACCCACCACCCACGCACGCAACCTTGGCATCATACTGGACTCGTCTCTCTCCATGACCCAGCAAATCAACGACACATCATCCTCCTGCTTCAACACCCTTCGCATGCTGCGCAAGACTTTCAAATGTATTCCTTTAGAAACAAGAAGAACAGTCACCCACGCCCCCATTAGCAGCAGGCTGGACTACGGCAACGCCCTCTACGCAGGGACCACAGCCAAGCTTCAGAGAAAACTCCAGCGAATCCAGAACGCAGCCGCACGCCTCATCCTCAACCTCCCCGCCACGAACACATATCCACCCACCTCAGATCCCTACACTGGTTGCCCTGATGGTGTAAGTTTAACCTGTCTTTGTGAATAGCCCCAAAATGTTAGTGCTCTAGTTGTTCATTAGACTCTAAGAAATGCTGCAGTTAATTACTAGGGAGTCAAATGACAGACTGTTGCTAGTGCTGGAGGTACATGTTTCACTGCGCTTATCAGAATATTTTATTGAAAAAGATGAGGATCATATTGAGAACTTGTAGCAAATGCATCATTGTTCCAGCTTTCTAGAGCATTACCCATTATTTCTATGACCCCCGCGCCCTGAAAATGCAGTTTTTAGGGACTTAATTGACAGACTGCTGTTCTTGTTTTATAGAATACTGATCTCCGTATTCACTGCAAAATATCCACTAAGACTCTCCATCCATTGCTCAATGCTTTCTATGGAACTAGTGCTGCTGTTTTTAACACATGATCCTCTCTTCTAGGACTTCTGAGAGATGGGAGTTGCACACACCTGAGACTAGTCTTGTGTAGATCAGTCATGTGACATCTCCCTTGACTTGTAGCTGCCTGAAACTTCTTGTAAGCTGCTATTGCCTGAAGGTCCTTGTTCATGCTTTGGAGTTAGTTCCACGGTGCACCAGATCTGTTGTTGCCTGTTTTCCTGACCAGTTCCTGCCCTGCTTCATCCAGGCCCTGTGGACTGTTCCTGTGCATCTTCCTGCAGATTCCTCCCAGCCCTGCATTACTTTTGTTTTACTTACTTCCCTGCCTTTTTTTCTACAGTCGGGTGCAGCCCCTGGGGTCTTCCCTTTCTGACTGTTGCTAGTTTGTTTGACAAAAGGATCATTTTCAAAGTCCTTGTCCACGCTCACAAAGCCCTCCACGACACTGGACCAGCCGACCTCAATGAACGAGTCAACTTCCACAGACCAACTCGACATCTCCGCTCTGCCGACCTCGCCCTCGCTACAGTCCCCCTCATCCAACGCACCACCTCGGGCGGCAGATCCTTCTCCCATCTCGCCGCCAAAACCTGGAACTCCCTCCCCACCAACCTACGCAAGACCCCGGGCCTCCTAGTCTTCAGAAAGCACCTTAAAACATGGGTTTTTGAGCAGTAACCGGCATCCCACCCCCCCTACCAGCGCCTTGACACCCTACTGGGTGAGTAGTGCACTTAATATATTAATATTGATTGATTACTAGTTGAACTCCAACTGTCTGCACCCTACATGATCTTTCAGAAAATACAGAAAACTTTGCTGTTCAGCTTAATTGCACTGCCTCTTCTTTCTAAACCAGTGGAGATTCAGTTGATGTGCTTGTGCCGTCTCTCACTCTTTTATTCCCTTTTACAGGCTTTTTACTTATTTACTGATTCCTCATTTTCCCTTACCCCTCTGTCCAGTCTTAGCTTCCATTTGACATCTTCTGCAAAAACGCAATCCTGTTTAATCAGCAGGCTTTGCCACATCCTTAACCAATTTCATCTTATGCCCTGTTTTGCTCTTCGGTACTTTCTATCCCACCGTCTCCCCCATCCCTTTTGGAGTTGATCTTAGTCGCTATCAGTAAACACCCACAAATTGTCTGATTATTATGTCTTATTTTGGGTATTGTTGAAGTTGTTCGACTTCACCCAATTTTGTGTACGGAGCACTGATCCCTTTGGGCAGAGCTCATTTGTAAGAAAGCATATTATATGTGTATGTGTGTGTGGGTGTGCACTTGTGTATTTGTGTGTGTGCAACATAAGCCAGGTTCCCTTGCCTGGAGTGACCTTCCACTTCTCAGCATTGAAGTATGAGAGGTGGTGCCTGTTTTTAAAATTGAAACCATTTCTCATCTACCAAGGCACAAATACTGCAATAAGTCGGTAAGTTCACCCCTGTATTCTGTATGGCTTAATATTTGGGCAAAGTACCCCCACCGTACATTATAAGGATACTATTGGTCACCTGGGAGTTTATGACTATTTAGAGGACTCAGGCGGAAGACCGAGTTACTTTATAAAGTTGTGGAACTCTAAGGCGACTTGTAACATTCTTAAAATGTATTCAAGGAGTCCTTCATTTCCTGAACTACATGGTCATAGCGAATATGTGACAGAACAACTAGGTCCTAAACAACTATAACCTAAACCACTACTGCTAAACAGCTAAAAAGTCCCTACAACTAAGTACTGAACTACAACTACTGTCTAAACAGCAATTGTGCCTGAGTAACAATTGCCTGGACAACTGATATATATATATTCTAAACAACTAATAAACCATAAAAACCAAAAAGAAAACCTTACCTTAAAATTAGTTGTTCAGGCAATTGTTATTAAGGCACAATTGTTGTTTAGACAGTAGTTGTTCAGTACTTAGTTGTAGAGACTTTTTAGTTGTTTAGCAGCAGTGGTTCAGGCAAGTAGTGGTTTAGACCTAGTTGTTCAGGATATTTCCTGGTCATAGCATCAACCATCCCACAAAAACCTTAAATTATTCATAGGAAAGAGATTGTTTGTTTGCAAACACGACGAATAAAAGTAGAATCTGAACTGCAAAAAAACAATTAGATATTTGTACAAAAAGCTATTAGAATCAGTTTAATTGAAGTCAGATTTAATATCACCTCTGCTCAGAATGTGTAGGAATATGCAGAGAGAATGTAGCTTTCCCTAATAATCTAAAGCAAGCAATGGAAGGTATAACCATAAATATCTCCTTTCTGCCTATCATTGTTAATTTAGAAAACACATCAGAAGGACACTAGGCCAGGGTTTGTTCTCCTTGTCTAAACTGCAGCTGTAATTATGCTCCCAGACCTACCTTTCCACTTGGCTGTTACATCTGGCAGCAGGCATTGCAATGTCAGAGTACAACTGCAACAACCTAATACAGTTAAACAACTATGGGGGTCATTTTGACCCTGGCGGTACAAGACCGCCAGGGCTAAAATGACGGAAGCACCGCCAACAGGCTGGCGGTGCTTCCTGGGGTATTACGACCACGGCAGAAGCGCTGTGGTCGCACCGCCATTCTGGCGGTTTTCCGCCACAATGGCCCCGGCGGTTGTAATCTGCCAGGGCAGCGCTGTTTGCAGCGCTGCCCAGGGGATTACGAGTACCCCTCCCGCCAGCCTTTTCCTGGCAGTTTGTACTGCCAGGAAAAGGCTGGCGGAAAGGGGAGTCGTGGGGCCCCCTGAAAGGGCCCCATGGAGCTTTTCACTGTCTGCATAGCAGACAGTGAAAAGCGCGACGGGTGCAACTGCACCCGTCGCACAGCCGCATCACCGCCGGCTCCTGTGTTGGGGCTGAGATCCCTGCTGGGCCGGCGGGCGGAATCCAGGTTTCTGCCCGCCAGCCCAGCGGGGATCTCCAAATGGCCACGGCCGCCCAGCAGTCCGATCAGCCGCCCGCCAAGGTCGTAATGAGGGCCTATGTCAGTTCTTTATTAACAGGCAGCTACAGACATCACATGTCACCTGTTACAAGGGATTTTGAGACAGGCTTTTATACAGTATCTTAAGACACCCATGTCTCTATATAGGATAAAGTAACCCAGCCATACATTAAAATGATTTCGCAAGTCACTGAGGAGTATTAAAGAGTTCTGTGTCCATTTTGTTACTTTATAAAGTTATGGAACTCCAACATGACTTGCAATAGTCTTATAATGTACAAGTGGTACTTTATTCCTTTTAACACATGGTCACACCATCATCTTTCTCACAAACCACTTAAATCCTTGCTGCACTTCTCTTCTATAATGAGGTCCTTTCATGTTTGCAATTATGAGGAATACAAATGGAATCTCTAGTGCAAAATTAAACACAAAAAAGCAGTTAGGTATATGTTGCAAAAAGATTTTAGAATCAGTTTAATGTAAGGCAGGTTAAAAAAAGCACCATAGCTCGAAATGTATAGAAACACACAGAGTTTAAATTACCCAAGTTGTGCAACAAACAAACATGTTGCCAAAAATATCTCATTTCTGCTTATCACTGTTCATCTAGAAAAACAGAGGAGGAAGGGGAAAAGCCAGATTTTTTGTTTGTTGTTTAAAATGCAGCTTTAATTATGCTTGTGATCTGCCTTTCACATTGGCTGGTGGCTCCCAGCAGGCATTTTAACATGAGAACCCAATTATTCAAGTTGAGCAGCAACATTGTTTCTTTATTACATGTAAATGGCTGCATCACAAGTTACCTGTAATAAGGAAGTTAGAGACAGGTTTTTATACAGGGATTGCAGTATCCAACGTAATATATAAAACTACTCACAAAAATAATCATATTGGTTCAATTATTATTAACTAAAATAAGGAGATATTTTTGTAAATACAAATTATAATCTCTAATAGGATTATGTATGTATAAAGTTGGTATATAATTTGCATTCACGTTGAAAAATAGGGGTCTGGGTAGGTAACTCCCCATAGAAGAAAGCAATATCTATCTATCTATCTATCTATCTATCTATCTATCTATCTATCTATCTATCTATCTATCTATCTATCTATCTACCTATCTATCATGTGTTTCCTCTGAAAGTCAGTTACAAAATAAAACCTGCAAACCATTGACATTTTCTTGTTATGGTTAACTCCACAGTCTAAAACTCACTCAACACCCATGCGAACCATCGTGTGCACACCAAATGCAGTGCTCATGAGCTCACCCTTGATGAGATGGATGCAATTACAAATGCCATAAATGATGTTAGAGCTCAGATTACATATCATAATACTACTAACACTGTCAATGAGGTGACAAGTTATATTATATTGTATTTTTTATTACTTATTGGTTTCAGTACATGGTTTTATTTAATGATTGTGTGCTTTATGTGTTGTTACATTTTGGCTTCCACATTGTGAGATCATCAGAATTACATTTGGGGACGATTTACAACCTTGATGGAGGGGATTATTCCATCCTAAATGTGACAGATATCCCGCCCGCCATAGTACAATTTCCATTATATTCTATGGAACTTGTAACACGTCGGAAGGGATACCCGTCACATTTGGGACGGAGTAACCCCCTCCGCCAAGGTCGTAATCAGTCCCTTAGTGTGAGAGTTATGGTTTGCATGCGTGCTATGCTGAACAAGGAATAGATTTGTTTCGAATATAATTTTATTGTGTATGCATGAAACTGGAGCTGGTTCTCTTTGATTGTCTTTGCTTGTGAGAAGAAATATTTCCACGTTTATCTGCTATTCCTTTTCAACATTCACAATTTCAATTGCTGGACTAAGGCTGCATGAATGTGATAATATAGACACAAATTATGCATCACTGTTGAATGAACCTTGAGGCAAGACAATTAAAATGTTAAAACTTAATAAGCAAATTCATTTGCTTCTGTGTCAAAATATTGTTGGAAAACATATCATTTGGAAGAAACATTGGCCCTCATTATGACGTTGGCGGTAAGTCCCGCTTACCACCATGCTGACTGCCGCCAACATACCACCGCCGCTGCGGATTACCGTTACCCATATTATGACACACATATTAATCTGTCACTATACAGACACACACAAAAGTCTGCCAGCCCAAAGATCAGTGATAAAATGGTGGTAGCAAAACCCACACAGTTTCGCCAACAGAACTACGCCCACAGCATTATGACCCACGAATCACCGCGGCGGACATTCAACCGCAGTAAGCCATTGGCGGTACATACCGCTGCGCTCCAAATACACACACACACACAAAACAACACCACATTGGACAATTTGAATAACACACACCTGACACCCATACACACACCACACCCACACACCCACACCACTATAAAACACACACACACATTACCCACAACCCTTTAAGACTCAAAACAATTGCCACTAGAGAGAGATACAGGAAGAGCACCCACACAACCAGAGCCACAGAACACCATCACCCATACACCATCCACGCACCTCACAGCACACACCCCAACACATCACCCCGTATACCCTCACACACCACTCACACTACACCCATGGCACCACAAAGGCACCCCAGGTTCTCAGAAGAGGAGCTAAGGGTCATGGTGGAGGAAATCATACGGGTAGAGCCACAGCTGTTCGGATCACAGGTGCAGCAGATATCCATCGCTAGGAAGATGGAGCTATGGCGGAGAATCGTGGACAGGGTCAACGCCGTGGGACAGCACCCCAGAACAAGGGATGACATCAGGAAGAGGGGGAACGACCTATGGAGGAAGGTGCGTTCCATGGTATCAAGACACCAGAGCGCAGTACAGAGGACTGGCGGTGGACCCCCACCTCCTCCCCCACACACACCACACAAACATGGGAGGAGCGAGTCTTGGCAATATTGCATCTTGAGGGCCTGGCAGAAGTAGCCGGAGGACTGGACTCTGATAAGTCAAATCTCTATTACTATCACCCCCCCACCTGCATGCCATCACATACCCCCACCCCTGCCCTCACTCCCATCACTCCACCACCTCACATACACCCCACCATCACAACCCACCCCTCCCACTACCAAGCCCTGCATGCAACACCAATGCATGGACACCCTTCACAGACCTGCATGGACACCCATCACCAAAGCATGCACACCTGAGACAATCACCTAGCCAACCAAATCACCACTCACACAAGCCTAAGCAGCCTGGGCAATCACAACCTTACAGGGCAACACACCCATGCACAAGATGTCACACGCAGAAACAATAACACTGCATTTACATCCCCACAGGTCCCCCACCCAACGTCACCGGAGAGGAGGTGCCATCAACATCCAGTCCCCCCACAGAAGAGGACAACAGTGATGACAGCAGCTCTGCACGCCTGGATCAGGATGACCAACCTGGCCCATCAGGGACCTCCGGACAGTCGGTTACTCAGGCACAGTCCCATACCACCACAGAGCCTCCCCCCTGAGGAAACACCAGCACAGCACCCACCCAGCGGACCCATACCGATGTCCCCAGGACACGTCAATCAGCAGTGTGTCCACCACTACAGGGACCCAAGGCCACACCACAAACACAGGACGATCAGGGACCTAGGGTCAGTGGAGGTGGGCACACGGTTCAGGAGACAGAGGCACAGGACAACAGGGAAGCTGGGAGGACTACTGTGTGACAGGGGGTGGACAGGCCCAGGTACGCGACTCTCCACGAGGCACTCACCAACACCCTGGGACCATACCACCATTCCCAGGAGACGATGGGCCAGATACTGGTTAAGTTACAGGAGGCCCAGCGGCTGCAGGTGGGACAGTACCTGGGGATCAGGGAGGACCTGAGGGCCATCCACACGACCCTGGGGTGCTGGCAGACATGGCCAACACCATGAGGGAGACAGTGGCACACCAACGTGCCCCTGACTCTAGCCACACCGATAAACAGCCCTCCACCTCCGCTGACGCTACTAGACAGGAGGTCCCACCACAGGAACAACAGGCCACCAGCACCCCAGCCCCTTCAGAAGGAGAACCACCATGCAAACGGTCCTTGTGATCCAGGCAGAAGCCAGAGAACATTGCCAAGACCCCCGCCAGGAAATTAGACGCTCATGATTGTCACCCTTGTGTCCCATTCTGTCACCCTGTCCACCTTGAACTGCCCTTGCTCCCCTTCCTATGACCCATTGGACAGTGCACCTGTGATACAAATAGACTGGAACTCTTACCTGGACTCTCCTCCAACCCCCCCAGCCCATTGCAATACCCCATCCACTTATTAGCACATAAATAAACAGCCTTGTGAAAAATACAAGTATTGAGTCTGTCAAGTGATTGAACTATGTATTTGTTCAACAATCTGTAGACATTGCAGTTCAACTGTACAGTCATGTATACTTAGGTATGACCTTTATTTTGCTGCAGTCAATACACCAGGAGCCAGAGTGGGACACAGATATCTATAAAAGAAATGTCAAAGGGTACAGTAAGTGGCCATAGTAGTGGGAATATCAGCCTGCCAGTGAAAATTTACTATACAAAACCGCAATGGAAGGTGAAGTTACAGTGTCTTACCTTTGTGTCACTGGAAGTACTGTCTTATAATAGCACTTCTGTAGTCCACATCCTCATCCTCTGCCTCCTCTTCGTCTCTGTCCACAGGCTCCACCGCTGCCACACGCTCATCTCCAGCCTCATCCTCACTCAGAAAAGGCACCTGGCGACGTAAGGCAAGGTTGTGCAACATACCACGATGATCTGGCAGAACTTCTTGGGTGAGTAGCACAGGGATCCACCTGCTAGATGGAGGCACCGAAACCTGGCCTTCAGGAGGCTGAAGTTTTGCTCTATAATTCTTCTTGTTCCCTCATGTGCTTCATTGTAACGTTCCTCTGCCCTTGTTCTGAGATTCCTCACTGGGGTCAGTAGCCATGAGAGGTTGGGGTAACCAGAGTCACCTGCAAATATCGAGGGATACCTGTTAGCCAAACACTAACCCTTAGGGCCCACACCATACCCATACACCAACATATACTGGGTGGAAACCATGGGCTCACCTATTAGCCACACCCTGTGCCTCTGGAGTTTAGCCATCACATATGGGATGCTGCTATTCCTCAGAATAAAGGCATCATGCACAGAGCCAGGATACTTTGCATTCACATGGGAGATGTACGCCAGGCTCACTATCTGCACATTCATCGAGTGAAAGCTCTTTCGATTTCTGAACATCTGTTCATTTCTCCGGGGTTGGTACAAATGCAATATGTGTACCATCAATTGCCCCAATGATGTTGGGGATATGTCCCATTTCATAGAAGTCAGCTTTTACTGTGGGCAAATCCTCCACCTGGGGGAAAACAATGTAGCTGCACATGTGTTTCATCGGGGCAGACAACACTCTGGTAAGCACTATTGAAAACAGTGGCTGAGACTTTCCTGCTGCCAAGCCCACTGTCACTTGGAAGGAGCCAGTTGCCAAGAAATGGAGCACATATAGGTCTTGCACAAGAGGGGGGATCCCAGTGGGGTGTGGGATAGCAGAGATCAGGTCTGGCTCCAATTGGGCACACAACTCTTGGATTGTTGCCCTGTCAAGTCTGTAGGTCAGGATAATGTGCCTGTCCTCCATTGTTGCCAGGTCCACCAGGGGTCTGTACACGGGGTGATGTCTCCATTTCCTATTCATCCTCAGCTGTTGAAATATGATGGGCAAAACAATGAGTAGCTGGTCAGTATTCAACATTTCCAAAATGTACAGTGCATTGCATGTTGTGACAGAAACAGTATGATGTTGTATAGTCCCAAATGGTGCCTATGTGTGCTGTGACTCAGTTAGGTGCCATGGCCTGCCCCCCCCCGAAATGGCGCCCGCCTGTCCTGTGTGGATGGACATGTGGAAATAAGGTAATGCCGCTGATGTTGTGCGCCATTGCGGGAGGCAGTCAAGTACCGCCGTGCAACTCCTCATTGGTTGTCATTGGGCCCTATGGGTTACAGTAGCCAATGGTGATGTACACAGCCGGTGACGGTATGCGCGGATGTGACCGCCATTTTCTATCTGTTCACTCACTGACCTTCAACAGGAGAGGACCTACACTGCATGTGCTGCTGTGACCTGTGCCTGGAACCGACCATGGCTCATGTGACTGGGGAAAGGGCCCCTGCCTTCACCGCTGCAGAGTTTGAGAGACTGGTGGATGGGGTCCTACCCCAGTAAAGAATGCTGTATGGGCCTCCAGACCAACAGGTGAGTACACTGTGAGGACGATGCATGTGGCACGAATGCATGGAGTGCTGTATGTGAGGGCCTCGTGTAAGGGGGGGTGGTTGAGGGGTGCTGGGCAGCGTGCTGCATTTATGGTGGGGAATGCATGTGCGTAAGGGGATGGAAGGGATATGGTGGTCCATTAGTGCAACAGGCCGGACGGTAAGACTGATGCCCTTTTTCTATTTGTATTTCCTCTGCAGGTCAGCACTCATCAGAAAAAGGGTATATGACGTGCCATCGCCAAGGATGTGCGGACCATGGGGGTCTACGGCAGGTGGAGAACCCACTATTGCAAAGGTTGGGAGGACCTGAGACGCTGGGCACGGAAGACGGAGGAGGCCCGGCTGGGGATGCCCCCCAACGAGGAATGGGTGCCCGTCGAACCCTGACCCCCCAGATGTTCCGCATACTGGCGGTGGCCTATCCGGAGCTGGATGGGTGCTTGAGGGCATCACAACAGCCACAAGGGGGTGAGTACAGTTTCCCAATATACTACTTGCGCGTGGTGGGGTGGTCTCCAGGTTGGGGATGTGGGTCTGTTGGTGCACCTCGGCCAGGTCGGACATTCCAGGGTAGATTCCATGTTGGGCAGGGGCTGATGAACTCCACATCCAACCAAGCTAGTGGGCATCCTCTACTGGGTAGGGCTCTGTGGGTCTCAGGTATGCTGCAATTGGCGTTAGGTATTACTGTCCATGGCATGGTGACTTGCATTGTGACTGGTAGTGCATTGCCAAGTGCGTAGGACTGTTCCCTGTGTGTTGTGGAAGCCAACGGTGGTGTTGTTGCTGCCATTGACCAAGTGTATCCTCTGTCTCTTCCCCCTTTTTGTTTTGTCATCCTGTCCTTATGTGCATTAGCATCATCTGGCGGAGAAGCATAGGTACCAGCGACGGAGGGAGCTGCATCCCACAGGGCCCATGAGGCTGAATCCACCGACGGTGAGGGCACCAGTGGGACAAAGGGCGAGGGGAGCACCACGGAGGAGACAGGAGGGGACAGTTCTGACAGTGATACCTCCTCCGATGGAAGCTCCCTAGTGGTGGCGGACAGCTCTGTAGCCACCCCAACTACAGGTAAAGCCAGCACCGCCCTCCCAGCAGACCCTCAGCGAGTTTCCTGTGCCCGCTCACCCAGGAGGGTGGGCATCTCCTTCGCCCCAGGCACCTCAGGCCTTGCTCCAGTAAGCCCTGCTGACCTGAGTGAGGAGGCTATTGACCTCATTCGATCTATATCTTTTGGGCAGTCAACCATAGTGAATGCCATCCAGGGGTTGGCAGGGCATTTGCAACAAACAAATGCATTCCTGGAGGGCATTCACTTTGGCATGGCAGCCCAACAGAGATTATTCCAGGCTCTGGCCTCCTCCCTGATGGCAGCCATTGTCCCTGTCTCTAGCCTCCCCCCTCCATCTTCCTCTGCCCAGTCCCATTCCCCTGAACCGCAACCTTTCCGAAGCACACATTCAGACCAGCATGCACCCAAGACAACACAAAGGAGTGGCTCAGGCAAACACAAGCACCACACACCATCCCACAGGCACTCACACAAACACCATCCAGATGCAGACACACCAACATCCAGTGCCTCCACTGTGTCCCCCTCCTCCTCCTCGTCCACCTTCCTCCCAGTTGCGTCTCCACTCACACCTGCATGCACTACATCCACACCTACTGCCTCCATCACCATCACGCCTATCACTACACACCCCTCACTTGCAGTCACCACCCCCACATCCATGCACACGTCCCCTGTGTCCTCTCCCATTGTGTCTGTGCCCCCTCCTCCCAAAGTACACAAACGCAAGCACTCAGACACCCAACAGCCATCCACCTCACAACAGCATCCAGCCCATGCACCTGCACCCAAACACAGCAGACGGACACCTCCAGCAACCACCAGCTGCCAAGGGGAAGGGCAAGGATGTGCCACCAGCTTACAAGGGGAAGGGCAAGGAGGCACCACCAGGTGGCAAGGACAAGGAGGCACCACCAGATGGCAAGGGCAAGGAGTCACCACCAGATGGCAAGGAGACACCACCAAATGGCAAGGGGGCACTACCAGACGGCAAGGGCAAGGGCAAAGGGCCTCCCCCTGCAGGCAGGAAGGACAAGAGGCCTGGTGCTGGGACTGAATCTGATCCCCCAGCACCAACCAAGGCACTTCAGCCATCCAAAGCTGCAGGGGAAGGGCTGGAGCCTCCCCCCACCAATGGCAGCACCGACACCAGCACCGCCACTAGCACCGCCAACTGCACCGCCACCCGCACCACCACCTGCACCACCACCAGCATCATTGCTAGCACCACTGCCCGCAGCAGCAGCCCCAGTGGGCAGCGGTATGAGGCTGCAGAGGAAGGGCTGGAGCCTCCCCCCACCACTGGCACCACCTACACCAGCACCAGCACCACTGCCAGCACCATTGCCAGCAGCAGCAGCCCCAGTGGGCAGCCGTCCAAGGCTGCAGAGGAAGGGCTGGAGCCTCCCCCAAGCACTGGCAGCACCTGCACCGCCACCAGCACCTGCACCGACACCTGCACTGCTACCAGCACTACTGCCACAGCAGCAGCCCCAGTGGGCAGCTGGTCGAGGCTGCAGGGGAAGGGGTGGAGCCTCCCCCCACCACTGGCAGCACCGATCCACCAGCGGCATGTCCACCACTGACCAGCCGTCACCGCCGGTGGCCAGTGTGTAGTCCTGCCTACATGGAATGAAATGCATTCTGACCACTGCAAATCGTGTGGGTCTGACACCCAGGTGAGTGACTGTGACCTTGCACTCCCCAAGATCTGCATCTCAGTGCACAAAGCCCCCTCCAGAACCAGTGGAAGAAGGCATCCACTCACCCCCTCCTTGCCGGGATGAAGCACACTGGGCACAAAGCCCCCTGAACCAGAGGAAGAAGGCATCCACTCACCCCCTCCTTACCAAGATGAAGCACAATGGGCTCAAAGCCCCCTCCAGAGCCAGTGGAAGAAGGCATCCACTCACCCCCTCCTTGCCAGGATGAAGCACACTGGGCACAAAGTCCCCTCCAGAACCAGTGGAAGAAGGCATCCTCTCACCCCCTCCTTGCCAGGATGAAGCACACTGGGCACAAAGCTCCCTCCAGAACCAATGGAGAAGCCATCCACTAGAGAGACTGTGGCCTTGCACTCCCCAGGACCAAGCACTGGGCAAACCACCCACTTGAGAGACTATGACTTTGCACTCCCCAGGACCAAGCAGTGGGCAAACCACCCACCAGAGAGACTGTGGCCTTGCACTCCCCAGGACCAAGCAGTGGGCAAACTACCTACTTGAGAGACTGAGGCCTTGCACTCCCCAGGACCAAGCAGTGGGCAAACCACCCACTTGAGAGACTGTGGCTTTGCACTCCCCAGGACCGAGCACAGGGCATGTAGCCCCCTCCAGGAAAAGTGGTGTTGTACCATCTTCCGGCTGAGGTTCCCCCTTTCCCCGTCCCCCTGAGGTTCCTGTGTATTTTCGACCTGATGCCCTAGCAGTGTTGTCTCCATGTTGATGCAGGAGTAAGGTGGGGCCTCGGCCTATGTGATGTGGCCCTGTGGCCCACATACATTATGGACTGGGCAGTGTCCCTCTGTTTTTATATATGTAAATACTGATTTGATTTTTGAGGATGTATTTCTAGTATTTTATCTTATTACACTCACTTCAATCACTTCATTTTGTCCTTTCATTATTCCTGAGGGGTACGTGGTGGATGTGTAATGTTGTTGCATCTGTTTGTGTGTATAGTGTTGGGGATGGGGGTGTTGCATTGTTGCGTGTGTGTGTCAAACTCTTTTTTTCTCCCCCTCCCCTGTGTGCTAGGCGGCAGTACTCACTGTGGTCATCGTCGCCGTCGTTGGTATTCCTGGTGTAGGAGGAGGTAGTCCAGCATGGGGAACACCTGCAGTTCGAGCTCCATGGCGACGTGGTTCTTCCCTGAGTCGCCAGAGGTGAGTCCTTTGACTTTTGACACCTGTTTCCGCCGTACTTTTGATGTCGTTGGTACTGCCCCGGAAAAGGTGGAGGAATGGCCTCTTGTAATACAGTGGGCGGTACATTGTCTTCCGCCTGGCTGTTGGCAGATACCGCCGCGGTGCTTGTTGCTACCGCCCTGGCAGTCAGGGTGTTAAAGTGGCTGTCTGTGTGGGCGGTTTCCACCGTGGTCAGAATTCAATTTTTTTTACCACCGGCTTGTTGGTGGTATTACCGCCGCTTTATCACCGACCGCCAGGGTTGTATTGAGGCCTATTGTCTTTTAAACATTACTCACAAAAATACTCCGATTGGATGTAGATTTCTATCTTTAACCCCAATAGGGAGACATTTTGTACACTTTTTTTAGAATATGGTATTTCTGTTCAGTGGTATTTTGATTATGATATCCTAGTACCATAGAATGTATCTCCAATATTTAATGATGTTCTCTTTCATGAGAGCAAAAGGAATTATTTTTCCCATTATAAACCTCTCTCTACCTTATCGGAAAACCGGATGATGTACTTCTGCACTATGCAACTTGAAACAAAACACAAAAGTCCATGTGCCCCCTTATTCTATTAAAAGGTGTGATTTTTACCAGCTCGTCTCAGTTATGTATTAAAACCAGCATCATGGATCTTAGTGCCAGACTTATTCTGTGTTCACACACCCTGAAGAGTGGATTCAACATTAATATTGATTGTTTATGCATCTTATCAGGAGGCACAGTGGCGTCTATTACATAAATCATTCTAAAATAGATGCAAAGTGTTTGGGGCACCTTGAAATGAAAACAGTGAGAAACAAAACACATAAATTATTCTTTTCTTTCTGTTTGAAACGTATTTAAATACATATTGTCTGTGATTCCTGCAATGGACAAAGGCATTTCATTTGTTCATCCATTAGAGATAACACCTTTATGGCACCTCCTTTCTGTTGCCTGAATTCAGCCTAATGGCAGGTGAAGGGGTGACCAGGTAATTATTGCTGCATTGTACGTCACTTGCCTTCCATTTAAACATGACCCATCACTTTTGTTTTTTGAAATCTACTTATTATGCAGCACATGTGGGGATTATGTGATAATAATAAACTGAGAAGTACTGTGGTCAAAAGATAACATAAAGGCAGTGGCCCAGGCTTGACCTCACATGGTCAGGTCCTTGTTTGGTGTGGGTCTCAGCAGAGCCACACATAGACAAAGGTGCATGCCATCATTAAAGCATAGTGTAAACCTAGAGGGGAAGCCCTGTAACTCTACTGTATCTGGGCTGAGATTAAACTTGCAAATAAAATTATACAGGCGAGATAGATCTAAGAATATGATATAAATCCTGAGTGAGAAAACAAATTACTCACCAGTAGACACTTTTTGTCTATTTTTTATTTTTATAACTATTCTTCAGTTCTTTTTTTGCTTTTCTCTGTCACCAGTCAAAAAATGTTATGTCTATTTTAACACAACACTAAAGTGCAAACACTCATAATTAACGTACATCACGTAACAAAAATCATTATAAACATATTCACAATAATCACAAAAAATATATTTTTTCGCACTTGAGTCTTTTGTTCAATCCAAGCTGCTGCTCTTTTCTGGCTAGCAGTCCACTGGAAATGAGGTTACAGGTATTATCTTTTTAAATGAAATGTTCATCTTATATATGTTTGATCCCATATCTTTCTCGGTCATTTCTTTAAAAATTCCAGAAACATTCCTCCAAACTCTGTATTGTCGACCCGTTACAGCCTTTAATAATTATCTGGCCTCCTCAGGATGTTAAACTCAGTGCCTTGTCTTTTCAAATGTCAAGAAATATTCTTTATATTTCTGCATTATCTTCGTTGTTTGCATTCTTTTTTATAAAAAGGATAACGCGTACTGGTGAAAGAGTCTTCAAGGATCGAGCTGTCACATTAATCCTGCTCGAGTTTGCAGCCGTATATGCAGCGTATCTCTGTCAGCCTGTGATAATGTAGAAATATAAAGAATAAAAAGATGATACCTGATGACATTACCTCATTTCCAGTGGACTGATAGCCAGAAAAGAGCAGCAGCTTGGATTTAACAAAAGTCTCAAGTGCGAAAAAATATATTTTTTGTGATTATTGTGAATATGTTTACAATGATTTTTGTTACTTGATGTATGTTAATTATGAGTGTTTGCACTTTAGTGTTGGGTTAAAATAGACATAAAAAAGATTTCGAATGGTGACAGAGAAAAGCCAAAAAGAACAGAAGAATAGTTATAAAAATAAAAAATAGACAAAAAGGGTCTTCTGATGAGTAATTTGTTTTCTCACTCAGGATTTATATCATATTATTAGATATATCTCGCCTGTATGATTTTATTTGCAAGTTTAATCATTAAAGAATAGTGCAGGACATGTCAAAGGTTAAAATATGATGATGAAGGTGATGGGTGAATCATGTAAACACAGGTACTGTGAATGGTTGTACTATTATTACCTTATTGTCCGCCGTAGCGGGCTATACCAGCCATTAAAAGCCCGCTCCAGCATTAAAGGCTCAAGACGAAGGCGAGGGCCTTTAACAAGGGAGCGGGACTTTAATGCCGGTGTAGCTCAGCTAGGAAGGGCTATTAGGACATTCTGCCCATATAGGGCAGAATGTTTTAATTAAAAAAAGGCTTCTTGGACCCCGGGCTCTGTGAGGCCTTTGCTCACAGCATCAGCTGTGACCAACATTGGAATGTTGGAGCTGCGGGCATCTACGGCCATTAGAAGCCCGGAGCACTGCATTGTTTCCAGTGGAGCGCTACACATTCCAATGTTCTAATATTTACGTATTTCCCCATTTCAGTAATATTGCGTTAACCTAAATAAGCAAAACTTGTTAACACCATAGACACATTTTCTTAACATTGTAAGGCCCTTATTTCTAGTGCCCTCTTAGCTCTGATGAGGCCGCTCCGTTACAATTATGAATCGTGCAGGAACAATGAAAGTCTGGTGAATCTCAACATAATATGAAGTGGGAAACAATTAAGTGAATCGGGATAGAATTGTCAATTTCTCAGGGAACCGTCGTGGTCCCAAAAGAAAAATCTGTGGTGTAACAAAGGCCCCCGCAGCCTCCAGGGTGCACGACGGCGGCTGCAGGGGGCCCCCTCAGCACAGAACACTGTGCAAGGGTGGCAGGCCCCTGACTGGGTCAAGGGGGTTGGGGGCCCCACCTCCAGGTACTTTGCATGGGCCCCCTCAAGTTTTGTTACGCCACTGGCCAGAATCAGTCGTAGCACCTTTTGCAACGCGTCGCTGGTGATTGCAGCCTCCCTCTTTAGAAGGACAGATACTGTCACAGCAGGAAGCTGCGGAAGAGAGAAAGAGAAGAAGGACTGCGCCGTAGGACTAGTGATGCTAACAATGGTGACCCGTGCTCTGCACACGCATCTTCAGATGTGGGAGCGTCAGAAGATACAGCGTAATCCCGGGGGCTGCGCTGCACCCCCCACCACAGACACCCCCTCCTGATTTACAAGCTCTCGCCATGGCCTTCATTACTGCTTTCAAGTAACAGCCGCTTAATTTGCTGCGAATCCAGCCTTCATAATTGGAACCTAATTATCCGACTTTTCGCCAACATTAATTTCTTTGTAGAGCTGCGACCTCATTACTTGGGAGAGCTCCCCCGCTCCCAGGCACATCTATCTAAATATATAATATTACGGCATATCCGTGATATATCACATGCGGGCACCGCACATCCTGGCGTGATGCTGTTACCCAGCTAGCATGGATCTCTTTAGTGACCCTGGAAGTATTTCAGAGAAGAGGCTTGTAATCTCCATGACTCCGACCCTACTCTCCACGTCACAGTCCTTATAAACGAGGTGCATGTCACCTTTGTGGTGGGAGCTCTCAGACTGGACATGTTTAAGCACCAGCCCCTCCCAGCATAGGGGCTACGATGTCCCCCTCACGTGGCATGGGGTGTTCTCTGTCCAGAAAAGTCCAGTCCAGAGCCAACCCAATGGGATTTATAAAGCGCGGCTGACCACCCTGAGGGTATCCGGAAGCTGCAGGTCCTGCTGCTTCAGGGGGGATCAATTGAACAGCCAGGTCTTGAGTGCCTTCCGGAATAGTAGAAAAAATGTGGAGGTCCAGAGGTGCAGGGGGAGATGTTCTAGGATTTGGGTAAAAGCAGTGCTTAATTTGTGCTCTTTGTTTCCGGTGCTGAGCACTGGCACTTATTTTTCAGGGACGGGGCTTATTCTTCTGCCTCAAGCATTTGCCGCAACCAAAAGACACACATGGGAAAGATGGAGGAAGAAAAAAATGAAAAAGCATCATAAAGGGAGAAAGTAGAAAGCTGCAACAGTGAGCTGAAGGGGCCGGGAGTGGCTGTAAATGGATTAAAGAGGCCCGAGATGGCTTCAGGATTACCCTACCTTAGTATTCCTTTGTCGCGCATTTAATTGCAGCAGCTGCGTGTTTAAGAGGAGGGCTTTGGGCACCAGCACCTTTTTATTTACAAATTAAGCACTGGGTAAAAGGTTTTCGGAGGTAGGGAAAGCAGCGCCCTCCACTGTTGCTTCGGCGAACGCAGGGGGTGTGGGAGAGGGAGGCGGAGTGCAGGTGTCTCGACCGCCAGCAAAAGAAGTCCTACTATGACCCCTGAGGCAAGCACCACATCATGCCACAGTAACACCTGGTGCGTAAGCACCCACAGCCGCCCTTCTCCTCGTCCTGTGCCCTAATGCATGTAGGCATGTTCTGTTTAGTTATCTCCTAACAAGAAAACAGACCTATTGGCTTTGACAATGCTTGTTTAACAATACAACTATTTCTCGGCATAAGGAAAGGAGGCAATGGAATTTCACGTTACGCTTTTTATGCAAAATTGCCAAAAAAACACCATTATGCCAGCATTGTGGCATTGCCTGCCATTCACAGAAAATAATTACTGAAAAACGCGCCATTTGCGGAAAACGTTTACGACAGGCGCTTGGGAACAACATCCCAGGAACTGTTGTTGGTCATGGTGGTTTTGTTTAAATGGCATGTCAAAAATTGATGCGAGGACGCATTTCATGCTAAAATATAGCACAGAATGACAGTTTTGCATTTTAAGTCATTCCACATGATTCCACAGAATTTTGCTGAAATTTTCCATTATTATACGAAAGCAAATTATGCAAATTTTGCACTCCCCTAAAAACATTGGAGAGAGTTTATGTTAGGGTCCAGCTTTGCATCTGGTCTTGTCAGCAAATTCTCACCAATGTCTCATCTATAAAGATGCTCTACTTCCACAAACCTAACACCACATATTGAATTTAAAAAAACAAGCATTTGCAAAGCCAGTAGGTGCAGCATTAATGTGCTAATACATGCAAACATCTGTTCGCAAATATGCACAGACTACTTGGGTTCTGTCTGTGTAACCTACCTCGCTTTGCGCCTCGTATGTTTCTACCATTATTATGCATAAGTTATGCAGTGATTGAGGAACAAAAGAGGTTAATCAGGCCATCATCGCAGTAAGCTTAGTAAAGGCCCAAATCAGAAATGACACAGCCTTGAAGCACCCTCTCCTAAACCACGAACAGCAGCTGTGTCCAGAGCTTTGCCCTGAGCAATCATTTCGCACACCTGATGGCTCTCTACCCTAGCTGTAACATGCGTCCCCTAAACCTTCCCCACCTCTTAACACCTTCTGAGCCCTCCCATTTCTCTCTCCTTTTTATGTGCGAGCGTAAAGTGCTCCGGCCATTCTGCAAACTCTCTTTGGGCTTTTAGCCACGCCCATGTCACGTCAGTCACTTTCATTGGTTCGTGGGCTTGCCTTTTAAAATCCGCTTGCTTTCATTTGTGAAACGCATGCACAGGTCATGCCTTTTCCGGTGTTTAGCCCGCCTCGAGAGCACCGGCCAACTACTGAAAACATGCGATGCTCGATGTTTTCAGCCTGGGGTCCGGACTACTTTATCTGTTTATTTTCCACGCAGCGCGACCGCGCTGATTTTAAATAGCGCGACCGCGCTGCGTTTTTTTTCTTTACAACGCTAATAGCTCTAACTTGAGCAAATGCAAGACCCGTTGAATTGAAAATGCTTGTTCTCTTCACTGCCTTGCACTCTCGGCTATCCCCCCCAACTTCTCTTTTCTCTTTACTCTCTCTCGCTCTTCCCTTTTTCTCGTCTTCATCAAAATGTCTCCCTTCCTTTCCCTTCTTTCTTAATGTGTTTTATATCCTCCCCTTGCACTTATGTTGCTTATTTCTCTCACTCCCTCTCTCACCTGTGATTCTTTCCCTTTGTTGCAGCGCGGTGCGATTTGCACCTTGCAGATTGTTGGCGCACACCCAAGCCTAAGCCGCACTGGAGCAGATGGGCCTTCCATCCCGGGTCAACAATGTAACAATGTCTGGAGATCAGAGGAGCACATGAGGCCCCTCAAGGAGGACACGGAGCAGTAGACTTGCAAACCATGAAGGCTTACTACTGGACTATCAAAGTCACAAATTCAAATCCTTTAAATTGCTCATACATCATGGTAAGTGGTGTAGGACAGTATAAGGCAAATAGATCAAAAATAGCAAACACAAAGACAAACTATTTAAAGTTGTCATAAAGAAATCGCGCAAGTTACAGTTTCCATGAAGGGATATTCCCTAATATTAAACTAAGAAGTTGAGTGAACTGATGAAATTTAGCAGACAGTGTCAGCCAATAAGGTTTCTGAAAGGAAGAGACGATGACAATTCAGTTGTGTAAGGAAAACACAGATTTGCTCAGGACTCTAACTCTTATAGCAGGATCACAGATAGGTTTTGAGTCTCCAGAGAGTTGAAGATGCATCTCAATCTAACTAGCTCAGCAATGCACAATTAAAACATTCAGCTCTCAACAAGATGCAGTGTGCACCACGATTCTCACGAAGAGGGGACCAATCAGGATCGAAAGTTCTCAGATAAGAAGGTTTCACTCATCTTTCCAGCCATCACAAAATGGAAGTTTTCAGCTGCACTGCTTTCAGGAGATACCTTGTAAAAGGAAGATATATTGCTGTCAGACTGTCCCCAGAACAGGTGTTGGGATTCATTAATCAGCTTTTAGTGAAACACCCAGGGAAAAACAGTTGCCACAGAACCCACAACATGCGTAATAATTTAAATAACTGAACTACTGCACCTCAAGAGCAGGCGTGAGGGAACACAGCAGCAAATGTACACTTTCATATTAGCATGAGTCCCTTAAATTGAGGCCTACATTAACTATGGCTATTTTAATGGGAAAATCACACTTTATATATAATTTTATGATGTGTAGATTAGTATATATGATGTGTAGATTACTATATATGTTTTGCAAAACAAGTAGAGCGTCACCACTATCATCCTTTTGCATACCTCCCTTCCCACCACTCGCACCCCCAGCAAGCACTCTATCCCATCCCCCTTCCTTTGCACTTCTCTCCTCCTGTCCTCAGCCACCTTCCCTCACTCGCTTTGATTCCTCTCCTCTTTTCCTGAGTCCCACCCATTCCATCCCACCCTTCCCCCTTCTTAGCTTCCCTTTCTGTTATCTCCTCCTGTCTCTGCCTACACTTTTCACTCTCATACTCTTCTCATGTTTGGTCAAATCTCTCTCCCACACTGTCCTCTCTCCCTCTTCGTCACTCCACTTTCTCTCCTCTCTTTCTACTCAGTACCCTCCCTCTCTACCACCCCTCTCCTCTCCTAGCCTGACACTTGCCTTCCATTTTGTTGGGTCAAACGTCCCTTGGTGCAGCCTCCATGCGACTTCCTGCTGACCCAGTATCTTTCCATGTACAGGAGACCAATGTTGTGTGTCTTCTCATGTGCTCTGCATGATTGTGGCATGTTGCTGACCAGTGGCATCAGCTGCGCCCTGATGAGGATCCAGGAGTCACCCAACTTAGTACTCACGGCTCCCTGCCCAGGCTATGCCACTACTAAATGTTGGTGGTAGCTCATACTAGTAGTGTAGGACCTAAATGAGCCTGATGGAGACATTGCCTAATGCCTATGTCTGATACATCCACACAGCAGGTCATAAATAGGGCTCTTATTTCTCTGAGCATATGTTGCATGTGAGTGGTTGGGGACGTGTGAAGTTGGGATTCCAGCTCCCCAAACGCTCCTCCGACCCCCACTCAGCGGGAAATAAAGCTCACTAGCATTGTAGGTAGCCCTATAAGGTTCTAGTCACAAGGGCCTGTCTCCCTTTTCCAGCACATTCCCCTGCTCTGCTCCTCAAAATTCACAACTCTCCCTGGATTTCATTGTAAGACCAAGTGCACTGTCTGACATCCAATTCTCATTCCCAAGAAGAATTCCTTGGGCCATTTCTATAACTAGGTATCAGCTCCAGCAGGGCAAGGGGTAACCCGGAAGAGACTATCAATTGTACAAAGACTTTGGCTTAGCAAATGGGAGGACATGCCATCGAAAAGCCAAAGCCACCTGCCTCACCCCCTCATCCTGTCCTTTGGGGTGAAGGCGAGTATCTTCTAGATGAAGTGCACACTGACCAAGAAACAACTGTTTCCACCAATGGTTGCCAAGGAGTTGTACCCAACTGTACAGTAATGCACTCAGCTGTTACCCATTCCCGCAAACTTTCAGTTTATTTAGGTAACTGGAAATGCCAACTGCCCCGCCCGATGGAATATAAGCTGGCCCTTCCAGCCAATCCAACTTTCATGAATAACTCGTGGTGCTCTGCACACCTTTGTAGAAAAGGAGAGGACCAGAGACAGGATTGTGGCTAACTTATTTTTCCAAGTAAGGACCATTGCCCTTTGCTGCGGAAAACACCTATTCTGCTGCTGCTGATGGAGCCAAGAGGTGTTCAGCTAGAGATGTTTCCAGAGTGCAGTAGCTTGCCCCACAGAGGTCCAAAGTGGAGGTACCAGGACCAGGATCCTACGCCCACCGCACAGCTCAGCAAGTGGTGCTCCTGAAGTTAGCGTGTTTTATACCGTCTCTGACCTTCATGTGTCGCTGATATGCATGAGGTCTGTGTTCCTGCACTGTGCATTACTACACACCTCCCTGCTGTGGGGCACCTCCATCTATGTTACAGCTTCCACTAATGTTCAATGAGTCAGTGGGGCCACCGCACCTCGACCCTGCATCCTGCAGCCCCTGGCAACAGGACCTCTGCGGCCACTGTGGTCCTCATTTTCAGCTCTTGTGGGAGTGGTGCAAAGACTATAATCAGATATAAGTGTTTTGTTCTAGAGCAGACTTTGTGCTTGGCCATTAGAAGGGAATCACCATTGCTACATTTCAGAAGCATCTTGAGTGTCATTACAACTTGTTATAGTTACTGTGCAGATCTCCTTATCTATAACTATAGGTCATATATTTTTTTCCTGAAGGACCAACATTACTTAAACATTATATCTGCCATGGCTGACTCAGGAGTGGCCTGTAATAGGCAGGTTACTCCACACTACTTTCTGAGTGTAACCTGTAACTCTTAGGCTTATTTATCTCCCTAACTTCGTAAGAGTTCTCTATTTACGTCACCAAATCTTGCTATTTACATTAAGGAAACAATATTCTGAGCCATCGCTCATGGGTTGTGCCCTTTTCTTATAGTCTGAATGTGTGGCCTCTCTTATGGTGTTTATTGTCTTGAACCCCAATGTGTGCTCTCTTCATCACTGTCTGACTTCACCAGTTCAACAGGAAGTGCTGCTTCCCTATATGTGCCTACATTGCTTCTCTCTGTCTATCAGTGGCCTCTCCACCTCGTCTGGATTCTCTGAGAATGTGTCTCTTCTGCACTGTGTGACCCATAATCTATTCTGTGCACTCTGTACTCTCTAACATTATTCAATTTTTGTTTCTTCTCAAGCTTTGAGCTAAATATTGATCTACCAAGATGCCAACACCTTGCTGCTTGTAGACTATTGATTTTTGACTTTTGCCAAGCCGCTGGGCCAGATTTAGAGTTTGGCAGATGGGTTACTCCATCACCAGCGGGACAGATATCCCGTCCGCTGCCGTATTACCATTCCAGTATATCCTCTGGAAAGCGTAATACGGCTGAGGGGATATCCGTCACATTTGTGACAGAGTAGCCCGTCCACCGAACTCTAATAGTCCCTCTGTTTCCCAATGGAGTAAAGTTTAGGGAGCTGTGGAATAAGTTAACCAATCCTTGGTTTAGAAAAGGAAAACCAGTTATCACTGTGCTCCGTAATGGGGTGATGTCCACCTTTGCATGACATTTGCAATATCTCGGGAAACTCAAGCACACCATTGCCATTTATTGCCACTTTCGTGGTTCTCCACCCATCTGAACACGCCACAAACCCATCATTTTGTAACTCCCAACATACCTGCCAAGGATCTCCCATCCCATTTAGCTTTGCTGTACAGGACTTGTAATTACTACTTATTCATGTATTTACTGTATTTGTAAGCGCAACACTCCTCCCCAAGGGGATATCACAGCACTAGAAATGACCAGTTCTTTCAGCTGTGAAACTAAGCAACAGACGTGGAAGTGTCATAATCTTCATTCTTTAAAGTCACTTGCATTTGAGAAAAGAATCTACATGTACCAAGTTTTCTAAGTCCTGCCTGTGAATTTATAGGGGTCCTCACGCACTTATTCTATGGTGGCATGCTTCATCATTGGGATCCTCACTCAATAGGACGATATTGCTGGGTGCGCTGGACCAAATCTGGGAGCTCTTACAGGTGCATTGAGAAAAAAGGAATTAAAAAGTATCTTGGGTGAAACAAAACAATTATACATTGTTATTAGTAACCCTGATAAGACTCAAAACTAGGAAGAATATGTTTGTACTCAGTGTGAAGCTGTGAGGTAAATTAGGACCTCTGCATCTGTAGTCTACATGTTGCGACCTGTGAATCAGCCAGAAGGGTTGGTTGGCCTTCTTCAGGGCCTAATTCCCTCAGCAATATCAGGTGAGGGCAAAACCCTCAATGTCCAATGTTATGCACACTCACATGCATCCTTTAACACCTTGGGAGATACATTGATCATCCCTCACAGAGCTTACACATTGCCCCACGGGTAGCACTGGGGGACCGGCTCTTTAGTCACAAATTTGTCAAGGGTCTTGGTCTGGTTAGTTGCATATTCTCATTCTGCTGTGCCCCTCAGTGTTGGCCTACACTCTCAAATACCAGAGATGAATAAATATTGTGGGGAAAGCCCTATGTCACTGTGGGGTGATAATATTGAGTAGCCTGTTGCTGAGCTTAAAAAAAACAATCCAGTGATGCAATGTCAGTAGAACATGACTGAATGACTGTGAGAAGCTAGAAGTAGGTGGCTGCAAAGGGTCCACTCCATGGCAGTAAGAAACTAAACCCACCAGCCGAATTTAAGTGGTTGGAAGGAAGATCAGTTTTGCATAATGTAATTGAGCATCTCTCACATCTAGAGAAAAATGGTTTCCGTTTCCGGGGGACGGGGCATTGAGTGAGGTGTTGTAAGGTGTCTGGTGTGTGACTGACAGCCTTTAAGAAGAAATTGGACCGTGTGCTCCTGAGGACTTTTATGAAGGGGGTATTAAGGCTGAAGGCATTTAAGAAGAAGTGTTTTAAATCACTTCTGAATAAAAGTAGGCAAGAGGGTTTCAGCAGTATAGGTGAAGAGGGTTTCAGAGGTGGCGAACAGTTGTATTTATCAGGTGAATGAAGTTTCATGAGTATTGTTCCTTCTGATGAATTGCACTCATATGCATTCACAATATAAATATACTAAAGAAACTAGTTTGGTTGCAGAGGAATCAAGAACAAGGGCAGGAGCTCGGGGTTATCATTTATTAGTATTCACACAAGAATAGTGATGTCTCGCCTCCTATTGTGTAGGTGGGAGTATCTATAAAGAGATGTATCTTCAGGTCCATTCTGATGGGAATGTTGATCCAGACTCTGGGCAGGGAGACTAAGGAGGGCCATATTCTGTTTTTTAACTTCTTGCATTTCTTCACTTGTAGCCTGCTGATGTGCTAGCTTTTGAGGTGATGCTATCTACTTGAGATGCATGGTTCTCATATAAGTATTCTTCAATGTTATTCTGAAGGCCAGTAAACAATGCTTTTGCTCAAGAAGCTGATGCTGGTTACAGGAGGAACCAATGTAGCTCCTTTAGTGTCAGGGTGATGTGGTCAGCTTTCGTAAGATCTTTGATGGGGTAAGCCAGGGCATCTAGTATGCTGCCTTGAGGTGCCAGAGAGGAGTTGTAGAGGTCACTTGGCAGAATGTATGTACATATATGTATGTATGTGGTATTTCTATAGAGTGAATCTATCCAAGAGGCAACGGGGCGCTGTAGCTGGCTAACGACTAGCTTAAAGTCAGTGAGCAATAGGCGCCGAAGCTGGGTTTTGGTCATTTGATGCAGTGATGTGGTGTTCTTTAAAGAGAAGCATCTTCAGCTCTCCTAAATTGGAGCAGCATTGGGGCACTGAGAATGTTTTGCCAATTTGGGTGAGAGAGAACCAAGGGTCGCATTGTGGTGTTTAGACGAGAGAGCTGCTACCATTCTGATTTTTTTTTTATGTCTTGTTTCTAAATTTTTGGCAACCTTTGTCTTAGGAATGGATATGCTTAAATGTGAATATCCCGTCCCATTAAATAGGCTGAAGAATTTCTTACAAACAGGATTAGGGAAATATACATTAAATGGAGATCATCTTTACTTAATCTTGAAGCAATGTGTTACCTGTTTTATTGAAACACTAGGTGGTACAGAAACTTTTCCATAACTTTCTCAGGTCCTAGACAAACAGATGATGAGTATCATTTTACAACTCCGGATGGGAATGGACTTGGACTGGATGATCCCTGGTTTTAGATCTAGAGTTTCTGACAATAATGATCACTGCTTTTCTGAGCTAAAACCAAAATGTATTTATGTCACGATTCACCCTGGGCTTACCGTCTGTACTGGAGAGGGATGGTGAGCGGCTCCGGTTCCTTCAAATCCTGCTCTGACCGAGGTAGGGGCGACCCCTTCTGGTAGCCACGGTGCTGTTGACAATAGTACGCCACCACAGTCCGTGCCCTCCAGAAGGAGTCCCAGAGGAAAAACCCTAAGGGGGAAAAAACCTCCAACAGGAACTCCCTGAAACAGAAGGAGGACACAAGGATTTAGAACTCAGGATCCTGGAAATCTGGAAGGCTGAAGACAGAACAAGAACGACTGGCGTCCAAGCGAAGACCAGCCGGAGCGTGACCACCACAGCAGAAGTGTTGCAACGCAATGAGAAGAAGAAATGATTCCCCTTATATACCCCTAGACAGGAAGTGATAAACAGGAAGAAGTAACACCACCATCTTGGATTGGGAAGGAGCTATAGCAAGAGATAGGAAATATACCCTTGTACAAAGGGAACAGATGCATGCAGGGAAGAAGGGAAGTGCACGGCATGCTGGGAAGGAGAAGACATGGCTCAAAAACCATGCAGGAGGAAGAGGAAGGCCCTGAAGGTGTGTGTCGGTAAGTGATGCTGGGGGGGGGCGCAGACACCCCACAACATTATCTGCGTCGCGTGCCGTGCGCGGCGAGGACCGAGATCCAATTCTGGGCCTCCGGCCTCGCCGCATCCAAACAACAGTGCGCGGCCGGAGAAAAGGGCCACCGCGGGCTCCGCGACCTCTGACACGGGCTGCGGCTTCCCCCGCGGCCCGGCCGGGAGACACCGCGGCTTTTCCTGCGGCCCGGCCGGGAGGCGCCACGCCGGCCTGCGGCGTAACAATTTACACCATCTCTTGCAGGATTGTTTCTTCTTTCTAAATGAGCCAAGACATATCCCGATTCTTTGCATGAAGTATGCAATTAGAACCAAAAAAGAAGCTCAAGTTATTTTACATACAATGATAATTAAGACATTGTTATTGTAATTTGCAAAATGTATTATATCGCTCCAGGGGAGATTGGTTTGAAGTCATTTTGAGATCTAGAGTGCAGAGGCTTTGATTATAAATAAGGCTCCCAGTTTTCCATTTTTGCTGATTTTTACAGATAAAACTAAACAGAAAACAACCTATTCCCTGTCTGCATTTATTTTTTAAAGCAGAAAAATACTAAAAACTGTGCTTCCTATGAGTTCCACTCTTCTGCCCAAAAAACTCTTGTTTCTGAATATGGATTAGCTAAGCCTAAATTTAATTAATTATAATTTGACAAATGCATGAGTAATTTTGCAGAATATGTATTTTTGTAGTATGCAAGGTACATTTCAGGAATTCATTTATAATATTTGCTTTTGGCATATGTATGACGATGAAATCACGTTTCAGTAAGATTTAATCTTGGAAACAAATATTTATTCTTGCAATCCAGATGAGAGCGAGCCGGTCCCATTCAGTTTTGTTTTTCTTGGCGCATTGTTCTCTGAAGGAGAGGTGTATGTCTGTGGAAAGTTAACTGAGGGGCATCATGGCTGCTGCTCTGAGAATCAGACGTGCAAAATAATATAGAAATTAGGCACAAAGCCAGTGAAAGTGTGAACACAGTAAAAACAGCACAGCAGCAAAAAGTCAGATATCGGGCTCAGCCGGTAAAGGAATTGTTGGATCATATATGCTTTTTAGAGTTTTTCACTAAATTGGACTAAATGTAAGTAAAGCATGTGATTGGACAAAGTCTCGCTGAATAAATTACAACTGATTCAGAATTCTGCTGCTAGAGCTGTCCTAAATCTTCCCCGCTGGGCTTCAGTCAGAGACAGCCTGAGACAAGTACATTGGCTTCCGGTGGCCCAGCGATCACTTTTAAAACGCTCTGCTTGACTCACAAAGCTGCTCACGGCATTGGTCCTCAATATCTGAGCACTAAGCTCTGTTGGTACAGACCCAAGAGACATCTTAGGTCATCCGAGGCCTATAGAATTCAGGTCCCTCGCACCAACAAAGTTAAATGGGGTGACAAAGCTTTCACCGTGGCCGCAGCAAAATGCTGGAACCTGCTTCCCTTGAGTATTAGGAAAGAACCCAGTTATTTAAGTTTCAGGAAACTGATCAAAACCTGGCTTTTTCCGCGCTAGTCTTTGGTGGCTTTTTTTTTCCATCCTGTCGCTTTTTGCTGGTCTCTGCGTCTCTCACCTTTCTGTTAGCGCTTGGATGCTCTTTTTGAGCCGGAATGCGCTTTATAAATTCCACATACATACATACATTGAAACCAATATAGTTACGCATATTTCTGGTCATGAGATGTTAAGCTACTACTCTGAATAGTGGGGCTTACGTGCAGCATAAAAACATAAAGATTTTATTTTTTCCAGTTTTTATACAGCGGCAGCTCGACCCAAAGATACTGGGGCTCTTTACATGAGCACCGATTACATTACACAAGGACACAGCCACTTTTGGTAGGCACAGAGTGATTAAGGACCTGATTTGGAGTTGGGCGGATGAGGTATACTCCATCACAAAAGTGACGGATGTTCCGTCCGCTGTATTACGATTCCATTATATCCTATGGGGATTGTCATACAGCAGACGGGATATCCGTCACATGTGTGACTGAGTAACCCCACCCGCCAATCTCTAAATCAGGCCTAACCAGAATCACAGGATGTTGAGCCGACTCCGAGACTCAAAACTGGTTCACCAGCTCCAAAGTAGGCACATCCTCACCTTTAAATGTGAGTGAGGTGAAAGGTGGAGTGCGAATTTACGGCATATTAGTGTAAGTGAAAAAAAGATCATTTCAGAGCTGTATTGTTAGCTACATAACAAAGGAATGGCCTTAGGAGCAGAAACAGGAAAAAATCTGAGTTTGGTAAAGGCTAAGGTAAGACTCTGCTAAGAAAAAAAAAATCTTGAAAGCCACTGTAGCTCATAGAAGATGCCGCCTTATTCATAGTCATACGTAAGCGATAAACATTAGGGTCAACTCTTCCTGACTCAAGCCCATTGTGATGTCATTTTTTGACATCAGCCAGAGGAGCCCTAGTCTGCTGCTTTCTCATACTTGTAATTACTAATAAGTGCATACTTAAAATTCTGATTAAAGTGAAGAGTACAAAGATGTTTTTCTTACACTTTTTTATGGGTGAATCTGAGAAACATTTTGTTGGGTGTTAGCTGCAGTGTAAAGCCATCAACAATCATGTCTGAATATCTATTTTGTATCCAGGGATCCTCCTTTAGCAAATGGGTGTAATTCTGGGTTTTCTAGGTTGAGCTTTAGATGTGAGCTTGACACCCATTTCTGGATTTGAGTCTTGACTTGGGCTGGGGGCAGTTTTGAGGTAGAGTTCTATCCTGGAAGTAGGATTTTGATGTTGTTATCCTTGAGTGGGGAGCTTAGTGGTTCCATGCAGAGATTAAAGATGAAGGGAGGATGGACTGACCATCAGTATGGTGCTCCTCATGGTAGCAGAGATTAAAGATGTAGGGAGAATGGATTGACCGTCACTGTGGCCCTCCATATGCTAGTAAAGATTAAAGATGAAGGGAGGATGGACTGACCATCTCTGTGGTACTCCACCTGCTAGTAGAGATTGACGATGAAGGGAGAATGGACTGACCATCGCTGTGGTACTCCTTATGCTAGTAGAGATTAAAGATGAAGAGAGGATGGGCTGACCATCTCTGCGGTACTCCTCATGCTAGTAGAGATTGAAGATGAATGGAGGATGGACTGACCATCTCTGCGCTACTCCTCATGCTAGTAGAGATTGAAGATCAAGGGAGAATGTACTGACCATCGGTGTGGCTAGTAGAGATTAAAGATGAAAGGAGGATGGACTGACAGAAAGTAAAGATGAAGGGAGGATGGACTGACCATTGTTGTGGTACTCCTCATTCTAGTAGAGATTAAACATGAGGGGAGGATGGACTAACCATTTCTGTGGTACTCCACATGCTAGTAGAGATTAAAGATGAAGGGAGAATGGACTGACCATCAGTGCGGTACTCCTCATGCTAGTAGGGATTGAAGATGAATGGAGGATGGACTGACCATCCCTGTGGTACTCCTCATGCTAGTTGAGATTGAATATGAAGTGAGAATATACTGACCATCTCTGAGGTACTCCTCATGCTAGCTGATACTAAAGATGAAGGGAGGATGGACTGAGGATCTCTGTGGTACTCCACATGCTAGTAGAGATTGAAGATGAAGGTAGGATGGACTAACCATTGGTTTGGTACTCCACATGCTAGTAGAGATTAAAGATGAAGGGAGGATGGACTGCCCATTGGTGTGGTAGTCCTCATGCTAGTAGAGATTAAAGATGAAGGGAGAATGGACTAACCATCTCTGCGGTACTCCTCATGCTATCTGATATTAAAGATGAAGGGAGGATGGACTGAGCATCTCTGTGGTACTCCACATGCAAGATGATATTAAAGATGAAGGGAGGATGGACTGACCATCACTGTGGAACTCCACATGCTAGCAGAGATTAAAGATGAAGGGAGGAGGGACTGACCATTGGTGCGGTACTCCTCATGCCAGCAGATATTAATGATGAAGGGAGGATGGACTGAACATCTCTGTGGTACTCCTCATGCTGGCTGATATCAAAGATGAAGGGAGGATGGACTGAGCATCTCTGTGGTACTCCACAAGATAGTAGAGATTAAAGATGAAAGGAGGATGGACTAACCATCACTGTGGAACTCCTCATGCTAGCAGAGATTAAAGATGAAGGAAGCATGGGCTGGCTGTCGCTGCGGCACTCCGCAGGCTAGTTACTTGTTGTTTGTTGTGGGCCAGCTGCAAGGCATAAATTTCAGAGACTTTTAAATTCAGTCAGATTAAGAATTTGGCTGAAATAGTTTGGGGAAAGTGTTGCCATTTGTTTAGTAATCTCAGTATGTTGAAGAGTGGGTTAGTGATTTTGGGCTAGATATTCGAAAATAGGAATAGCAATTAACTAATCGTGATTTTTAGAAAATCGCAATTATGAAATCGCTATTCCTAATGTATGAAACTCCTTTGAGTTTCATTAGTGATTCATAGTAGATCACAAATAGACCAACCCCATAAATATTAATGAGATAAGTCACAATTTGTGATCCACTATGATTTTCTGCCATTACAGGGATGGTGGCCTGATTAGGTCAGCAATTCACTATGTCTGAGATTGCTTTTAAATAAAGCAATCATTTGTTTTTAAACACCAGCCCATTGTTCCTAAAGGAAAAATGTAGGAGGCTGGCCTGGTTTGTAGTGAGTACCAAGGGGTACTTGCACCTTGCACCAGGCCCAGTTATCCCTTATTAGTGTATAGGGTGTCTAGCAGCTTAGGCTGATAGATAATGGTAGCTTAGCAGAGCAGCTTAGGCTGAACTAGGAGACGTGTGAAGCTACCACAGTACCACAAGTGTCATATGCACAATATCATAAGAAAACACAATACACAGATATACTAAAAATAAAGGTACTTTTTTTTAATGACAATATGCCAAAAGTATCTCAGTGAGTACCCTCAGTATGAGGATAGCAAATATACACAAGATATATGTCCACAATACCAAAAATATGCAGTATAGCAATAGAAAACAGTGCAAACAATGTACAGTCACAATAGATTGCAAAGAGAGCACATAGGTATAGGGGCAACACAAACCATATACTCTAGAAGTGGAATGCGAACCACGAATGGACCCCAAACCTATGTGAGCTTGTAGAGGGTCGCTGAGACTGTAAGAAAACAGTGAGGGTTAGAAAAATAGCCCACCCCAAGACCCTGAAAAGTAGGTGTAAAGTGCACCTAAGTTCCCCAGAGAGCACAGAAGTCGTGATAGGGGAATTCTGCAAGGAAGACCAACACCAGCAATGCAACAACAATGGATTTCCAGACGAGAGTACCTGTGGAACAAGGGGACCAAGTCCAAGAGTCACACTCAAGTCGGTAGTGGGCAGATGCCCAGGAAATGCCAGCTGTGGGTGCAAAGAAGCTGCCACTGGATGGTAGAAGCTGTGGATTCTGCAAGAACGAAGAGGACTAGGAACTTCCCCTTTGGAGGATGGATGTCCCACGTCGTGAAGAAGCTTGCAGAGGTGTTTCCGTGCAGAAAGATTGCAAATAAGCCTTGCTAGTTGCAAGGGTCACGGTTAGGGTTTTTGGATACTGCTGTGGCCCACGAGGGACCAGGATGTCGCCAATTGTGTGAGGAGACAGAGGGGCCGTTAAGCAAGACAAAGAGCCCACTCAGAAGCAAGCAGCACCCGCAAAAATGCCGGAACAGGCACTACGAAGAAGAGTGAACCGGAGCTCACCTGAAGTCACAAAAGAAGGTCCGACGACGCCGGAGGACAACTCAGGAGGTCGTGCACTGCAGGTTAGAGTGTCGGGGACCCAGGCTTGGCTGTGCACAAAGGAAATCCTGGAAGAGTGCACAGGAGCCGGAGCAGCTGCAAATCATGCGGTACCCAGCAATGCAGTCTAGCGTGGGGAGGGAAGGACTTACCTCCACCAAACTTGGACTGAAGAGGCACTGGACTGTGGGAGTCACTTGGACTGAGTTGCTGAGTTCCAGGGACCACGCTCGTCGTGCTGAGAGGGGACCCAGAGGACCGGTGATGCAGTCTTTTGGTGCCTGCGGTTGCGGGGGAAGATTCCGTCGACCCACCGGAGATTTCTTCGGAGCTTCTGGTGCAGAGAGGAGGCAGACTACCCCCACAGCATGCACCACCAGGAAAACAGTCAGTAACACTAAGTAACTTTGCACCTAACCTTTACCAGGTAAAGGTTAGACATATAGGTGACTTATAAGTTACTTAAGTGCAGTGAAAAATGGCTGTGAAATAACGTGGACGTTATTTCACTCAGGCTGCAGTGGCAGGCCTGTGTAAGAATTGTCAGAGCTCCCTATGGGTGGCAAAAGAAATGCTGCAGCCCATAGGGATCTCCTGGAACCCCAATACCCTGGGTACCTCAGTACCATATACTAGGGAATTATAAGGGTGTTCCAGTATGCCAATGTGAATTGGTGAAATTGGTCACTAGCCTGTTAGTGACAATTTGGAAAGAAATGAGAGAGCATAACCACTGAGGTTCTGGATAGCAGAGCCTAAGTGAGACAGTTAGTCATAACACAGATAACACATACAGGGCACATACTTATGAGCACTGGGGCCCTGCCTGGCAGGGTCCCAGTGACACATACAACTAAAACAACATATATACAGTGAAATATGGGGGTAACATGCCAGGCAAGATGGTACTTTCCTACAAAAACTGGGATGAGTTTACAAAAGAAAATGAAACTTTGAAGCTTTATTTTTAAAAGCAGGCAGTTTTCCCTTTTTCCAGTCATTCTTAAGGGGGAAGATTTCTTTGGGGACCCCCTCCCATTTGTGAATGGGTGACCAGCAAATTTAATTGTGAAAGTTTGGAGACCGCATTTCATTCACAAAAGATTCATACATGTCATTTCAATTTGTTATTAGGAAGGGACGCCCTCAACACACCTCTTTCAATTACTGAAACAAGTTACCAAATCGCAAATTGGGCTTGATACATCAGAAAAACAAAGTTATCTTTCTTGCACATTTCAAGGGTGAATCGGAGATACGTTGTCTTGGGTGTTGGCTGCAGTCTGAAACCATCAAGGTTCATGTCTGATTATCCATCTTTCACCCAAGGTTCCTTCTTTTGCAAATGGGTGGAGTTCTGTTTTTTTCTGTGTTGAGCATTAAATCGGAGCTTGACATCCATTTCTCAATTTGAGTCTTGACTTGGGCTGGGCCAGTTTTGAGGCAGAGTTGTGTTCTTGAAGTAGATTTGATGTTCTTATACTTGGGTAGAGAGCTATCTGGTTCCATCTAGAGATTAAAGATGTAGGGAGAATGGAATGACCATCATGGTGGTGCTCCACATGTTAGGGTGTTTCTGGGATGATGGTGTCCTCATCACGTTAACTAGTAGAGCTGATGATGCAAGAGAGAACTACCACAGGACTGTGTCAGAGAAGCCCATGAGTGTGGCTCCGTTTGGCTGAGGAGAAGTTGACAGTGTTCGTGTTTCTGCTAACATGTGACATGACTATTTGTCAATTACTGATTACTTGTCATGCAGGTGTGAGCTGGGCTAGCTGCAAGGCATGCCTTTCATTTCAGAGATACTTAAATCCACCCAGAATAAGGACTTGGCTGAAATAGTTTGGAGAAAGTGCTGCCATTTGTTTTGTAATCTCATTGTGATTTGGGCTAGATGTATGAAAATAGGAACATTATCCAAAACTGCCATGGATCTCAACGCCCTTCGTAGAAGTTCAACCAGTTTTGTAAGAACTATGGCCATGAAATAAACAAGTCTAAAATAAAATACATGATATTTTCACACAGTAAGAAAGTTAAAGGTGATGTGGCTTTAGATGGAGCCAAATTGGATAGGGTGTCAGAATTTTATTATTTAGATGTGAGATTGTTAGACTTCACTAATTGGTCAGTTCAGGTAGGGAAAAACTTTCTGTCCCTCAAACATAAAGCCGGGTCTATTGTTAGAGTTGCAAACGAAGCCTCTTCCTATCCTATCTCACCGGCACTGGAAATATATAGGGCCCAAGTGTGAACTGCCGCTCTCTATGGTTCCGATTTGTGGAGATTTTGTACTCTTGATCTGCTGGAAAAAAGGTGAGAATTCCTTCTTAAGATCCCTTCTGAAGTTACCAAAAGGTACACCACTTCTTCCCTTAAGGTTTGAACTAAGTCTCAGGCAAATGTCAGACATAGCACATCTTAAGCCTATCTTATTCTGGGCAAGGGTATGGTCATCTGAGCAACTTGTGCCATGTAAAGAGTGCCTTACCAAAGTTTTAGCCCATCAACTGGCCCTTAGGATCTTGTGGATAGCCCAGGTCAAACCATGCCGGGTTAAGATAGGATTGCTTGAATTCCGGCTCCAATCAACTTCAATGACCAGCGGTTCCTAAGGCCATATTAAAGACTGCTACTGAAATGCTGTTTTGTGCTAAAAAAATTAGACTGTTCCCTCGGGTAGCCTAACGGATCAGTTTTGTCTTTTAAATGTTGCTCTTTTTTGAAGATTTTATGGATCATCTGAATACGCCAAAGTCAAGAGCTCTTTACATTAAAGTTAGACTGGGGATCTTACAACAAACTGCCTCTCCTACTGCCTCTTGGAGGAGTAGTGTTACCTCCTCCAACCTTTGCCCCATGGGTTGTCACTTGGTGGAGAATGACGAGCACCTTTTGATTTCTGTGGTGCATACACCAAACAGCGTGCTTGTTGGACCATCCCCCTGTACCGTCTCCTTGGGCCTCATGACAGGCACGATGCCTTCAGAATATGCAGGACTGACATTAGGAGCTGTGTCATCTAATCAGTTGCAGTTACTTAAATCCTATATGGCATCTCAGGGAAAGAGGTATCAAGACCCTAACACATCACGCACTTTAAGTCTAATTGGATTTTAGGCTTTTTAAGTGATTTTGAATGTTTTTTTGTTTTTGTTCTAGAACAGTTGTTGGTTAATAGGGGTTTGTCCAATGGCCCCCACAAGTTTCCTGCTTTGGAAAGATTCTCTTCTTAGTATTTTTATTGAATTGTTTTTACTGTGTTATGTTGCTATTTATATTCTTATGTATACTTTTATGTTTTTTTAATAACTGAAAGAAAGTGATGATGATGACGAATAGCGCTTGTAGGAAAGCAGGATCTTTTGGGCAAGGTTGCCTGGTGTCAGTGTGTTTTGACTGTAGTATACTGGGATCCTGCTAACCGGGACCCCAGAGTCAGTGTTCTCTCCCCTAAATTTGGTTGGTAAGTCATTCTTACACCCCACAATTGGCATACTGGTGTACCCCAGTAAGTCCCTAGTACATGGTACTTAAGTACCCAAGGAAATGGTGCACCAGGGGCCCCCCATGGGCTGCAGCATGTATTGTGCCACCCATGAAAGCCTAGGTAAACTGTGTCTACAGGCCTGCCCTTGCAGCCTTTGTAAAATGGTGCATGCAACTTTCACCAAAATGAATCTGGTGAAAGTGGTCAATACACTTCTGACTCTATGACCTTCAGTCCAAGGGCAGGGTGCATGGGTCTGAGTGTAAGTGTACCCCTGCATGAGCAGAGGTACCCCTACCAATCCCAGACTCTATTTGCTGGGCTTTGTAAGTGCAAGGAAGCCATTTTAAGGTATTTAGTGGACACTGGTCATCACAAGATGTCCAACTACATAACATAATGGTTTCACCGAACCTAATTATGTTTGGTATCAAACATGTTGGAATCATGCAAATACACTGGTTCCAATGTTAGTTTCATGACACCTAACAGGATCCCCCATGTCTACCTGTGCAGCCTTGCTGGGTCCGCATGCAAGCCAATGCTGCTGCCGACCCCTGACACTGTTCTGTCCTCCTGCTGCTGAGCGTAACTCAGGCAGGGAAATGTAGAACAAAGGATTTCCTGTAGAGGAGAGGTGTTACCATCTCTACTTTAGAAATAGGGGGCATATTTATAGGCCCCTAGCCTCACAGGAACATCATTTTTTGTGACACTCCTGTAGTGCTAAGCACTGCGTCATATTCACAAGGTGGCGTTAAGCCACTTTTTGTGGATTAACGTCACCTTGTAAATACGGCCCCTTCCCATGCACCACTGTACGTGGAAGGTGCGTGCAATGGGTGTTGCTGTGGGAGTGCCGCAGCAACACCCATTGCATTTTGACGCTGCCCCAGTTCTATGACATTTCGTGAACCTGAGGTAGCGCCAAAATCTAACGCCACCCACCAGGGGTGACGTTAGCAGGGCGCGACGAGAAGGAATACTTTTATTCCTCCTCGTTTTTTTGCTTTTTCTATGCGTGCTGCATTCTGCAGAATGCATAGAAAGAGCAAAATGCATTGTGCAGCACACACAGAAGTGCCAAAGCGCCATTAGTGATTGTTTATGTGCCAGAAGGGACACCCTTCCATACATAAACAATCACACCCCTCAACGCAGACATGATGCAAGGATGCCTGCGTTGGTGCTGGCAGCTGAATTTAGCGCCTGAGCAGGAGACAACACAGGGGTGTGCAGTATTCACTTACATACGGCATTTCTAACATGATGCAGTGTGGCACTGCCAATTTTAGGGCAGCACCGCGCAGACACTTTTCCATAAATCTGAGCTAGGGTGGGGGTGCTTCTGAGCACCACCAGACTGCTTTGAAGGGCATATTTGATTCCCTCCATGCAAAGCCAGTTTCTTCCAGTGCAGGAGCCCACAGGCTCCCGCTCGGGCATGAAACACGCAAATGACAGTGGAGTGACCACCCCCTTGTCCAGCTCCTCCCCTAAGGAAGTGCCACTTGGTTCTGCCTTCCTGGAAACAAGATGAGCAGAGGCCCCTGGGAGCATCTGACTGGTCCGTCCAGTAGAGTAGTATCCCTAACAAACCCTGATAGGTGGGTTACTGATCGCAGTAGTCATCCAACCTCCTTCCTGGGTTACTTAAGGCCTCCTTGAGATTGGAACCCCAGATTTGTCTGCAAGATACATCGACTAGATTAGTCTACAAGATTTGCCTTCAAGACTCTTCTGCGACCTGGAGAACTGGATCCTGCTGCTGGACTTCACCGGGATCCAAGAATAAACTGCAGCTGGTAGGAGGGCTCCTACTGCAACTTTGTCCCTGAGCATTGCAAGGACTCTGCAACTTCCAGGGCCGTTCATCCTCCAGAATCACAAGGACTCTGCCTGCACTAAGGACTTCCAGAAGGAATCTCCCTTGGAGAGAAGGAGTCACTCCTCTGCAACCACAGGGACCTCAACATTGAGGACTGGTTTGTCGATCATGCTGTCCCACGGACTCTTCCAGGCTGTGCAACAAGGTTGGTGGTTCTGTTGCTCTCCAGAGCTCTGACCTATCTTCTTTTTAACTGGGAAGTCAGTGGAGCAGCTGTGCACCTCATCTGTTTGTCATTACCCAGGCTTGTTGGCTCTTCAGTCCAAAGACCTCCTAGCTCCAAGAAGCCCCAGCCTCCAGCATCACACAGCTCCTTCCAACATAGGCATCCATCTTCTCTGTGCTGCTGAGGCCCCCTTGTGAGTCCCTGTGCCTGCTCACAGAGAGTCCTCCTGGTGTCTCCTTCAACTCCTGCTGACTTTCCTCACGGCTGAGGGCTGGCCCTAACTTACCTTGAAGGTTGAGTCTCTTGGACCTTTATGGTCCCATCTACTGCAACTCTTCGTACATCCTTCATCTTGCATTTGCCAAAGTTGTTTGTGGCCCTGCTGGTCACTGACCACTCTGCAATTCGAAGACCAGCAAGGGACAGCTTATGGACAACTCCTGGGATCCTTCTGCATTGCCTGGACGCCTCAGCTGCCTCCTCACGACAGCCATCCAACAGAGATGTATCCACAAGAAGGGCGGACATTGCCCTCCTGCACCTCCTGGGTGACTCCTGGTGGTGTGGACTCTGTCCCCTCTTTCCTCAGGTACTCCTTGTCTGGAATCCATGCCTGGGTTCTACCGACCTGGTCCACGGGTCACTGAAGCAGCTGGAGAGCCAAGGTCCCTAATGACTTCAACAGGAAGTTCTGACATGACTTCACCCCTATACACCTGGGCTCCCTGGTGTGGGTACTCCACTTCTCTGGGCATCCACAGATGGGGGCACTCTTGAACCTTCCTTGCTCCAACGAGTTCCTCTGGGAAGTATCCTTCTGCAACCTTTTTCTAATTGCGACTATCCCACGTTATCCTATGGACACTGATGCTGAGTAACACCTTGCAAATGGGCTCTTACGAAAAATCTGCTACTTACCTCAGGAGTTCTAGTACTTCCCCAGTCCTTAGGATCCTTGAGTATTAGTCTTGTCTGGTACTGCTGTTCTTAACCCATTTTTTAGCATATGGTTTGCCCCCCTCAGGGGCCTATGTTATTTTATATTTTTACCTACCTGTTTTGAATCATATTTTGTGTGTGCATATCTGGAGTTAGGAGATATCCCAAAGTTAGTTTACTACCTATGTGTTAACAAATAATACTTTATTTTTCTAACTCTTGGTGTGGTTGTTTCTTGTGTATAAAGCACTGACTGACTATGTGGTTATTGCAATTGCTTTACACCCCTCTGATAAGCCACAGCTGCTCTCCACAGCTACCCTTAGCGAGCTTTGGTTATTAGAAATCACTTACACTATCATTAAGGGGTTTCCGTCCTCAGTGCAGGGTGCCTCGCCTATAGGTTTACACCATATACTGAGCCAGCCTCCTACAGCAGTCACCTAATTGTGATTTTTAGCAAAGCGCATTCATGAAATTGCGATTCATAATGTATGAAACTCTTTTGATTTTCACTAACGGTTCGTGGTGGGTCGCAAATAGACCAACCGCATGAATATGGGAGGTAGGTCGCAATTTGTAACCCACTATGATTCGTTGCCATTAGAGCCATGGTGGCCCTTTGGGGTCAGCAGACCACGGTGTCTGTGATTGCTTTTAAACAGAGCAATATTTTTTAAACATATCCCTTTTTCCTTAAAGGAAAACGGGATGCGTTTACAAAAAGAAATGAAACTTTGAACTTTCAAATGTCTAAAAAATATTTTCTCAGGCATTGTATAAGAGCAAGGCATCCCTTGGAGACCACTTTCCATTTGAAAATGGTTTACCAGCAGCTTTCAATTGGCATAAACTGTGAATGTTTTTGAGACCACATTTCGGTCGCAAAACATTCATACATACCATTCCAATTCGATATTAGGAAGGGGACTCCCTCAATAAGCCCCTTCCAAATCCCCAATCACAAAACCCAAATAGCGATTTGGTAACAAGTTACTAAGGGCCAGATGTAGGTAGCATTTTGCATGGTGCAAACTGCGAAAATCGCAGTTAGTGCCATGCAAAATGAGCATTGCGATGCTCATTCACATTTTGCGAGTCGGTGACTCGCAAATAGGAAGGGGTGTCCCCTTCCTATTTGCGACTCGCACCGCAATGCTAAATTGTTTTGTGACCGCAAACGCGGTCGCAAAGCAATTCGCAGTTACCACCAGTGTCACACAGGTGGTAACCCATTCGCAAAAGGGAAGGGGTCCCCATGGGACCCCTTCCCCTTTGTGAATGTTGCCAGAAATGTTTTTTCAGAGCAGGCAGTGGTCCCATGGACCACTGGCTACTCTGAAAAAACGAAACCAAGTGGTTTCGTTATTTTATTTTTGTATTGCAACTCGTTTTCCTTTAAGGAAAACGGGCTGCAATACAAAAAAAAAAACACTGCTTTATTTAAAAAGCAGTCACAGACATGGAGGTCTGCTGTCTCCAACAGGCCACCATCCCTGTGAGTGCAGGGAATCTCAATGGGGTTGCAAAATGCGACCCACCTCATTAATAAGGTGGATCTTTGCGACCCCATTGAGATTCGCAGAGGGTGTCCGAGACACCGTTCTGCATCCAATTTTGCAAATCGGAAATTGCGAGTCGCACCGACACGCAATTTCCGATTTGCAAAATCGGAATTTGCTATATCTGGCCCTAAATCGCATATTAAGCTTTGTACATCAGAAATAGCATTTTTAAGGTCACAAACGGCCTGATTTGCACAATGAGACCCTTTGCAAACGCAAAAACTCTCCGCACGTCTAGCCCTTTGTATTATATCTCTAGCAGCTTGTGTTGTAGACATTATTGTGAAATAAGTGTTCACCATGATTCATGTGTCCTGTACTCAAGGTGACAGCTGCTTGCAAAGGTGATGTGCAACTGTTTACACAATAGATCCCTCAATATTGTAGGATACCTGTTGGGTCCCAATGCTCATGCATTGATGTGCCCCTCTCTTCACTGCTGTGACACAATGACAGCTTGAGTTAGAGCTGAGTGTGGGGCACCTGGTCAAACTGTCTACAGCTGGAGGAAGACAAGAGGACGTTAGCACCACTGTGGCGGGGAGATGCCACAGGGGAAAACCCAGTAATGTATCCTGGCCATCACCTAAGGGCTGGATAATGGCCCTGGGTACCAGCAGCATCAGGGCTTCTGCACATCAGTCTGCACAGTTCTCTCTGCGACTGACAACTAATGAAAGCAGTGACATGGACATAACAATGTTGAGGTCGCAGACCTCTGAGGTCACTTACAGACCTCTGCTGCTCTACTGTCTTTAACAGACTTCTGACATTCAGGTGTTGTACTCCACAGCACTGGAGTCCAGTTGAGTGGCTAGCAGCCCTCTTCCTGAACTACAGACTATTGCGAAGGAGAGGGCCATCGATGGCCCAAGTGGCCATAGTGTCTATGTAGCTATTAGTAAATTTCACCCACAGAGTAAAAGGATTTGCAGCTTTACCGCTTACCAAATCTTACCTCCTTGACAAATACCAGCTACATGGCCCTTATGTTTGATGACGTATAGATGGGTTGTAAAACCTTTTGTGACATCATTGACTATGTGGTTCCAATAAGACAAACATTGCAATGATGGAGCAGGAGGCCCTCACCATATATTATTGGCCTTCGTCCTCACCGTTGTCTGCAATGGAGCTCCCAACAGTCCAATTTTTCATTTATAAATCGAAGAAGAGTAGAGCATTAAAGAAATATCTCAGGCATTTTTAGAAAGTTTCCTGTTCTTTTAATATACAGAATAAAAACACCCTACTAGGAAACATATCTTTCCTCCATAGACCAGACCTTGGAAAACATAATCTGCAAGAAAGCTGGCCATGAAATCCTGATGTGACCTTTATATTCTAGGGATGTCCCTTTGGAATTAATTATTCCACATACAGTAACAGAGATGCTACTTTGGAACAGCGCTGCAGTATAACATTCCTTACATAGCTGTCAGCCGAAATAATAAGGTAAACACGTGAGATGAGTGTGGCAAGATTAGAAAGACGTCCAACATATGTAAGGCTTAGAAAAATAGAGAACTAATATCCTCGACTTTGGCAGGGACTTAAATCCAAAGTACGGAAAAGTTTATGTAAGCCACAATGAATAAAAAAAAATTGTTCGAATCTGGCAGTCACCGCCTCCATTCGGCTGCCTCTGCAGTCACTGTGAATGTTGTACTGCATTGATTATAGTTTTGATTATAGTTACTGTTAGCGCAACCCTTTCTTTTTCTCAAGGAAAGAAAATATATACAATACAAAAAGCTTTTTAGGTGTTGACTGACCCACAATACAATAATCCCTAAATCACCCAGTTATTTTGTGTTCTTACTTCATTGACTTTTTCAACTTTAAGAGATGAAAGGGAACATGTGTCAGCCATCATCTTCCTCGAGCCTCCCCACCCTCTGACACCTTTCAAATGGAGCAGGAGCTACTCAGTCCCTTCTGTGGAGCACTCATGCTATTGTATCGTAGAAAGTTACGAAGCCCTTGATTTACAGTTTGGTGGAGAGGGTACTCCATCACAACGGCAGCAGATTACTCCCTCCACCACACTGAAGGCTCGCCCGTCGGATTTACAGTTTGGTGGCGAGGGTACTCCATCACAACGGCGGCAGATTACTCCCTCCATCACACTGAAGGCTCGCCCGTCGGATTTACAGTTTGGTGGAGAGGGTACTCCATCACAACGGCGGCAGATTACTCCCTCCATCACACTGAAGGCTCGCCTGTCGGATTTACAGTTTGGTGGAGAGGGTGCTCCATCACAACGACAGCACATTACTCCCTCCATCACACTGAAGGCTCGCCCGTCGGATTTACAGTTTGGTGGCGAGGGTACTCCATCACAACGGCGGCAGATTACTCCCTCCATCACACTGAAGGCTCGTCCGTCAGATTTACAGTTTGGTGGCGAGGGTACTCCACCGCAACGGTGGCAGATTACTCCCTCCACCACACTGAAGGCTCCTCTGTCGGATTTACAGTTTGGTGGCGAGGGTACTCCATCGCATGGGCGGCAGATTACTCCCTTCACCACACTGAAGGCTCCTCCGTCGGATTTACAGTTCGGATTCACAGTTTGGTGGCGAAGGTACTCCATCACAACGGCGGCAGATTACTCCCTCCATCACACTGAAGGCTCGCCCGTCGGATTTACAGTTTGGTGGAGAGGGTACTCCATCGCAACGGTGGCAGAATACTTCCTCCATTACTCCCTCCATCACACTGAAGGCTCGCCCGTTGGATTTACAGTTTGGTGGAGAGGGTACTCCATCGCAACGGCGGCAGATTACTCCCTCCACCACACTGAAAGCTCCTCCATCGGATTTACAGTTCGGATTCACAGTTTGGTGGCGAAGGTACTCCATCGCAACGGCGGCAGATTACTCCCTCCATCACACTGAAGGCTCGCCCGTCGGATTTACAGTTTGGTGGAGAGGGTACTACATCGCAACGGTGGCAGATTACTTCCTCCATTACTCCCTCCATCACACTGAAGGCTCGCCCGTCGGATTTACAGTTTGGTGGAGAGGGTACTCCATCGCAACAGCAGCAGATTACTCCCTCCATCACACTGAAGGCTCGCCCGTCGGATTTACAGTTTGGTGGAGAGGGTACTCCATCACAACGACAGCAGATTACTCCCTCCATCACACTGATGGCTCCTCCATCGGATTTACTGTTTGGTGGAGAGGGTACTCCATCACAACGACAGCAGATTACTCCCTCCATCACACTGAAGGCTCGCCCGTTGGATTTACAGTTTGGTGGAGAGGGTACTCCATCACAACGACGGCAGATTACTCCCTCTATCACACTGAAGGCTCGCCCGTCGGATTTACAGTTTGGTGGAGAGGGTACTCCATCACAACGGTGGCAGATTACACCCTCCATCACAATGAAGGCTCCTCCGTCGGATTTACAGTTTGGTGGAGAGGGTACTCCATCGCAACAGTGGCAGATTACTTCCTCCATTACTCCCTCCATCACACTGAAGGCTCGCCCGTCGGATTTACAGTTTGGAGGAGAGGGTACTCCATCACAACGGCGGCAGATTACTCCCTCCATCACAATGAAGGCTCCTCCGTCGGATTTACGGTTTGGTGGAGAGGGTACTCCATCGCAACGGTGGCAGATTACTTCCTCCATTACTCCCTCCATCACACTGAAGGCTCACCCGTCGGATTTACAGTTTGGAGGAGAGGGTACTCCATCACAACGACGGCAGATTACTCCCTCCATCACACTGAAGGCTCGCCCATTGGATTTACAGTTTGGTGGAGAGGGTACTCCATCACAACGACGGCAGATTACTCCCTCTATCACACTGAAGGCTCGCCCGTCGGATTTACAGTTTGGTGGAGAGGGTACTCCATCACAACGGCGGCAGATTACTCCCTCCATCACAATGAAGGCTCCTCCGTCGGATTTACAGTTTGGTGGAGAGGGTACTCCATCGCAACGGTGGCAGATTACTTCCTCCATTACTCCCTCCATCACACTGAAGGCTCGCCCGTCGGATTTACAGTTTGGAGGAGAGGGTACTCCATCACAACGGCGGCAGATTACTCCCTCCATCACAATGAAGGCTCCTCCGTCGGATTTACGGTTTGGTGGAGAGGGTACTCCATCACAACGGTGGCAGATTACTTCCTCCATTACTCCCTCCATCACACTGAAGGCTCGCCCGTCGGATTTACAGTTTGGAGGAGAGGGTACTCCATCACAACGGCGGCAGATTACTCCCTCCATCACAATGAAGGCTCCTCCGTCGGATTTACAGTTTGGTGGCGAGGGTACTCCACCACAACGGCGGCAAATTACTCCCTTCACCAAACTGAAGGCTCATCCGTCGGATTTACAGTTTGGAGGAGAGGGTACTCCATCGCAACGGCAGCAGATTACTCCCTCCATCACACTGAAGGCTCGCCCGTCGGATTTACAGTTTGGAAGAGAGGGTACTCCATCGCAACGGTGGCAGATTACTCCCTTCATCACACTGAAGGCTCGCCCGTCGGATATACAGTTTGGTGGAGAGGGTACTCCATCGCAACGGCAGCAGATTACTCCCTCCATCACACTGAAGGCTCGCTCGTCGGATTTACAGTTTGGAGGAGAGGGTACTCCATCGCAACGGTGGCAGATTACTCCCTCCATCACACTGAAGGCTCGCCCGTCGGATTTACACTTGGGTGATCTTAAGTATGACAGTGATGGCGCCTACTCCGACTTTGTTAGTCACATACTCCTCCGGCAGCTCATCAGACTTCAGGCCATCGCAGATCTGGCCATTCTATTGACCATCCAAATCAGACAGGGGTGGTCGAATGGCCAATTTTCATTGTCCCGTACCGCCATGAAAAACCTGGAGGTAAGGGCAGCAAAAGCATTTAAATGACCCCCACACCATGGGAAAAAGCTACCATGGTGTGGGAGTCATTGGTTTTTTTCAAAAACAAAATTCTGCTTTGGGATTTTGGTTTTGAAGAAAGATAAGCAAGTTGAAAGTTTGATGGGCAGCCGTTTTGTTTGATAGAGCCATTCATCAAACTCTTATCGCACTGACAGGAACTGCGGGGACGGTGGTTCTAGCCAATGGGGAGAGACATCCACTGGGAAGGCGGACATCTCTAAATTCGAAGCATGTGTGCTCTGAACTCTGAATGAGACCAAAAGTGACATGCACCTGTCTTAAGTTTGAAATGTACCATGACCTGATTGCGATCAACGTTCAACACAAAACAGACAGCAGCATAATTAATTTAAAGCTATGATAAAGCCATGAGCGTCTGTTGTCTACAGTGCTTTTCTAATGGTGCTCTATTAATTACACAAATTACATTCTTGGTTAAAAATTTGAGGCAAGGATGCATTTCATGCTAAAATAAAGCACTTAATGACGGAAGTGCAGCTCACGTGATCACTCACGTTTTCGCATAGTCTTGCCAAAACTTTGCATAATTCCATAAAAGCAAATTACGCAAATGTTGTACACCCCAACTCCTTATTCCAGAAGAGATGGGGGAAAAGAGGTACCTGTATATTCTCTAGGATGGCGCCAAAAACAGTTACCAAGATGCAGCCATTTTATTTCTTTATTCTTTTTGGAGGGGGGGGGGGGCAGGGCTGGAAAAAGTGCTGTACAAGAAAGTGTGTGTGTTTTGTTTCCTAGAAATGGCATCAACAAAAAGACCCACTGTGCTAAACCACCCTTGTCCCAGGTTTCAGGAACAGGCAGAGATGTGAAAAAACCTTTTCACATGCCAGGCTTTGACATTTTCTAAACAACAGTTAATATTTCCTATGTATGTGGTTTCTACTTACTTGTAGTTTGTGGCGTGGGAGGCGGGTGTAAAACCCCATAGGTGAACCCAGAAATCTGTACATTTCTGAAAAATGGACAACATTCTTAATTCATATTTGTAACTCGTTCATTGTTTTCCCAAAGCAACCAATTGTTGAAATAAAGAACTAAGGAAAGGAAAGTGGTAAAAACAGAAATAGGTGATGTTTTCATCTATATTTTTTTCTGCTCCAATGACCAATCTACAGAAATGACATACTCCTACTTCCATCAAACTCTAACGTCTAGTTATGCAGAGGGTTTGTTGTGTGTCCAAAAACACCCTCTACCCAAAGCTATCAACTGAGCTGCAGCTTTAATGATCATCCATTGATGCATCAATTCACGTGGTAATATCCATTGAAGGACAAATGAGAATCAATAAAATCTATGCATGCTTTACATGTGCCCTAGAACCTGAGTTTACTATTCTTCATTACTTGTACAACTCTGAATTTGGTTACCTGTACTGTTAAGTGATTCATACGTTTTTTTGTAACATTATTTCTTGCAAACTTGATTACGTTTGAAACTTAAAAATGTAGAGAAGATCAATAGATCAACACTAGTACCCCACATGCATGAGTGAGTCACAAAAAACACACCGTAGCAACATGAAGATCTTTTTATTGGAATGACATTGATTCTTGGGCTGGGTTAGCTGTGGGGTTTGGGCCTGTAATCGGCCGTCACCCAAGACAAGCTACAGAGACATTCTCAAATGCTGGACCCCTGAGAGAGTTACAAGTGGAGTGGCTTTCATAGATCCAGTGCTTAATTTGTGCTTGTTGTTTCCGGTACTTTTGAAGGCCGACGCTTAATTTTCTGCCTCAAACATTTATTGCGAGCAAAAGACACATTTGGGAAAGACGAGGAAGAGGAAAACGAAAAACAACACAAAGGGAGCGAGCAGAAGGCTGAAATTGTCAGCTGAAGGGGCAGGGAGTGGTAGAAAATGGATTGAAGAGGCCCGAGATGGCTTCAGGATTCTGCTGCCTCAGTATTCAGTGCTCGCACATTTAAGTGCAGCAGATGCGTTTTTAAGAGGAAGGCTTTGGGCACAGGCACGTTTTTATTTACAAATTAAGCACTGAATAGATCCAATTACTTTTTCTAACCCTGAATTCCCTTTAAACGTCAAAGTTCACACAGATTTTTTTTCTGTTTCTATGATAGAAAGTTTCGGAATCTGCAGAAATCGCCAAATATCCTGCCTCTCCACGTTTCCACACTTCTCATATCTTTTTTTCAACTGATGGAAACTTGTGGGCTTTCCAAAAGACTGGATGACTGGATTGGGACTTTTACCACCTATCATTCCACTGCGGGAAGGGCACAACCCCTTCCCGACCATCTGGGAAATGAGCGAGCAACAGAAAGGGGTACAGGGCTCGCCCATCTTAGCACTGGACTGCACCCCCTACCCTTATGAACAAGCCTTTCTACCCTCCTTATTGGAGCAGGTTGCAGGGTTGACTTCCAATATCCCTGCCCTGGTGGGCAGAAAACCCAGTAGGCACCAGACTTTGGTGGCCACTATAGGAGTGGTATGGAGGTTTGGCCAATATTGGCATCGTGTCCTATCCTCAAGCAGCAGATAGCCTTTCTGGTACCCCAGGGGAGGAAGAAAGGGGTGTTTACTCCTCCCCTCTGCCAGCCTGTATGCCAAAACTCCATCCAAAGGAACCCGAATGCCCTCTTATTTCTCATAGGGATAGCTGTAGTGTTTGGGTCCTTGGTTCCATCTGGGGTGAAAGTCGGCCTTGGGCCATGGGGCGTGGAGTCGTTTGGTGCCAAGACGTGCCAGCCCGAAAACCATTTCTTTTTTCTTTTTTTCCTTACTGCTAGCAGTTTTTCTGTCCCCCTGAATTGAGGATAACCACCATAATCTGTCACCTCCAGAAGGGCAGAATGACTGCCTAAGATCTAGGGATCGTGGGGTGGCACAGTCAGGATGGGGCATTCCCCACCCTATGCAGTCTGTTATTGGTTCATTTCCTGGTGTCCACAAATATGCCACAGTAGAAGAAGTACTGCTTGTGATTCAGGGGTGGAGAGGGTGCAGTCTGATGCCCCGACTGGGAGGCTCAGCGCCATTCTTATTCATGTTTTTTTTTTAAATCAAGCACTGGTGTTTAATAAGGTTTCTGCTCCCTTGTCAAGGCCAGATTGTAGGTAAACCAGACCAGTTGCCATAAACCCTCCAATTTGAGGGACAGAAACACTTTTCTGGGAGGATCACTTGGCTATGCTTGGAAAGGGGCACTTAAGCCTTACAAAGTCCCTGATGGCCCTATCGGTGGCTTCCTGCTTAGGGAACAGTCGGGATGGGAAGCCCCTCGAGCCCAACATGCATTTAATGCAAAATATCAAGCAACACAGCAAATAATCAAAAAAACAATTGTCATTTTAACTGACACTAGACAATTGTCACTTGGAGGCCAATGCTAAAATATATAACATTTAGTACAGTTTGTATACTTTTTCTCTTAATGCAAGTCTATGGAACCTAAACATGTGACAGAAACGTGCTACTTTGAGTAAAAAGCGATCTTATGAGTAGGTAGAAGGATCTACTCCTGGATGAAAGGCCAGGTGTCCTTGAGGAGAAGATATCATTCATGAATGATTAATCAAGTTCATTATTCTCCTAGAATCCCACTTCCAGTTGCCAGCACTGGGAACAAGGCCACACCTTGATGAAAGCGCAAATGTATTACTCAGCATATAAAACAGTAACCTTGGAGTACATGATTAGGTTTTCATGCCTTCCTGGGACAGTCTCTCAGCCAGCATCCACTAGGAGCGGTGGAGCTGGAAAGGGGGGCTTTCCCTCGCAAGGGTACCTCTCGTTGTGATTGTCACTCTTGGGTGAGCTGTGCCCTTGAACACTGAACACAGTGAAAGGTGAAGGAGCCCCACTGGTCCTTTTACTTTCACTTTCAAGAGTGATGATGCCGGCCTACCACATGCTGTGTTCCTCCATCCCTGCAGAATGCCTTAGGTTGCTAGGGAAGCTCTTCTCCACCAATCTGAGGTGGGACAATAAAAGCGAATCCCTTGGGTGCAGGTGGGAGGGGGTGATGTTCATGTCCTCCCTGCCTTGAAGGTAGTGTGGAGGAAATGAACATCACATTCTCCTCTGCAGTTAAGGCGTACAAGAAGTACCATTTTTTTTTCTTTGCAACTGATAATCAATATATAATCTAAGGAATCTCTTGTTTAGCATCCTGGCCCGTGCACCATAGGGTCTCAGAAAGCCTAAGTTCAAAACTCTCTTCACAGTATGACCTAAGCTTTTGGCTGTTGCTTCGAGTAATTCTATGAATTTAAGGGTCTGGTGTTGTGGAGGCTCACTCAAGCTTGGATGGGACGTCTCTAAATTAATTATATATTTCTGTTATGTCTAAAAAAAAAAAAAAAAAACACCAGACATCCCTGCCAGGCAGTTGTTAAAATGATTTTATTGATTTTGCTACTTTTGCACTGTGTAACTTCCCTGGCCTTGGTGTGAATGATTAGCAAACCAGCTATGCCAACTTAAGGCCAACGTATAAATTGCGACTGACCTGCCGGACCATACATATCATGGAACGTTCGTCACCTGTCACGATTTGTATCTCCTCATGAGTAAATACGGGGAGCTGGTCACTTCCACCCTCAGCCCTTTTCCAGACAAGCAGCACAGGTGTGCAGCTCCACTGGAGTAGGTGTGATGTGGTAGATGGTGGCAAGACGTGAACTTTTGCTTTCAGCATATTCTACAATTTGCACCTGATGAAAGTCCACCAGTGAATAGTGAATGGCAGTCACTCAATCATTCATTTTATCAATGACTGAGCACGTCCGCCAGATGAGCCCTGACTTTCACTGACATGGCATGCGACATCCATGGCGTTCAAGGCCATCAGTTGTCATGACCTATCCAGCATTTTAAACAATCACTGTGACAATGATTAATACCTGGAAACATTGGAAGAATTGAAATCCCTGATTGACAGCACCTGCCATCATCTGCAATGGGACATTGGCCATGGGGAAATGGCAACACCAACAGGTCCAAGTTTCAGCAAGATGTTTCTATAAGACATGTTTCTATTGGAAGGATCATGCTGGGTTGTAAGTCCATCTGCTAGCTCTAAGTTTTGTTCACCACTTAGCCACAGGATATTTATGGGGGAGTTTAGAGTATGTTGCTTAGGGCTGCTAGACGTTTTTATTTCTCTTAGACTGTTACATGTTTTTGTAAGTGAATATTCTGTATCCAATTGCTCTCTCTGATGTTTACTAAGGGGATTCTGGAACCTTTGTGGTTGTCCATGAAGATCTGCTGAAAGGTGACATATTGCCATACTGTCACCATGAATGAGCAAAAATCATCTTGCAACAACCCACCCTGCAGAGTCATGACCTCAAGCCCCAGGTTCCTGCCCCAGAAGGGATCCTGAACCTCAAGCAGGTGATAATCTAGTCCAGGTTTTCCTGCTGCCCCTTAGCTGCACTCATCAGATTTTGGTGGATGTCAGTAAAATCTATTCTCTAGCCCCTGACGTCTTGTCCCAGAGGATTCAGCAGGGCCCTGAGGCCCAGGTGTCTGTTCTACCAACACCGGACAGGGGTTGTGGCCACAACACCTGGGCCTCTAGGTCTTGCTTATAGGTCACTATCTAGCACTAGAGTGATGAGCGTTTGAGACATTGACTTCTGTACAGTACATTTTGGGCTGCACAGCCCTCTCACATGCATGCTGATTGATGTTGGGTGCTCAGGTGTTAGGTGATGCTCTGAGGACGTTTATGGTCAAACAGTGATTGAAACCGCACACATTTACTTATGATTAGTATTTTTGCACGAGACAGCTCTAATATCTTGCAAGTCATGCCTTGCATGTGATTCACAGTCCCTTGACCTTCTTATTGAGCCTATGTATGTGTACAGGTGTCTAGGTATGCATCTGTAAACTACGTCGACTCAAGTTGTTGGTGCTGTGATTTACTGACACTTTGTGCATAAGATGCTTGAGCTGAAGGGCTGTGAGAGGGAATCCTCTCGGCCCCAATTCCATGTGATTGCCTGGCACAAAAGGTGGCTTCCAAGCACTGGTCACTTGTCTTGAACTTGGTCACCCAGGAACTTGCAGAGCTTTGTCAAAGGCATCCAAGAAGCAGAAGTGGCAGGAGATCAGAGCTTGCTCCCAGCCCTCAGCACACAAACACCTCCACCGAGGATGGAGCTATGGGTGTCATTTGGACACTGCGGAGTAGTGACTTTAAGACTGCGGGTAGTGACTGTATGACTGCGAGGCAGTGACTGTGTGACTGCGGGTAGTGACTGTATGACTGCAGGGAGTGGCTGGGTGACTGCGGGGTAGTGACTGTATGACTGCGGGGTAGTGACTGTATGACTGCGGGTGATGACTGTATGACTGCTGGTTAGTGACTGTATGACTGCGGGGAGTGGCTGTGTGACTGCGGGGTAGTGACTGTATGACTGCTGGTTAGTGACTGTATGACTGCAGGGTAGTGACTGAATGACTGCGGGGTAGTGACTGTATGACTGCAGGGTAGTGACTGTATGACTGCGGGGTAGTGACTACGACTGCGGGGTAGTGACTACGACTGCGGGGTAGTGACTGTATGACTGCGGGGTAGTGACTGTATGACTGTGGGTAGTGACTGTAAGACTGCGGGTAGTGACTGTATGACTGCGGGGAGTGGCTGGGTGACTGCGGGGTAGTGACTGTATGACTGCAGGGTAGTGACTGTGTGACTGCGGGGAGTGACTGTGTGACTGCAGGGTAGTGACTGTATGACTGCGGGGTAGTGACTGTATGACTGCGGGGTAGTGACTGTAAGACTGCGGGTAGTGACTGTATGACTGTGGGGAGTGGCTGTATGACTGCGGGGTAGTGACTGTATGACTGCTGGTTAGTGACTGTATGACTGCGGGGAGTGGCTGTGTGACTGCGGGGTAGTGACTGTATGACTGCTGGTTAGTGACTGTATGACTGCAGGGTAGTGACTGTATGGCTGCAGGGTAGTGACTGTATGACTGCGGGCAGTGACTGTATGACTGCGAGGTAGTAACTGTATGACTGCGGGTAGTTACTGTATGACGGCGGGGTAGTGACTGTATGACTGCGGGGTATTAACTGTATGACTGCGGGGTAGTGACTGTATGACGGCGGGGTAGTGACTGTATGACGGCGGGGTAGTGACTATGACTGTGGGGTAGTGACTGTATGACTGCGTGGTAGTGACTATGACTGCGGGGTAGTGACTGTATGACTGCGTGGTAGTGACTATGACTGTGGGGTAGTGACTGTAACACTGCGGGGTAGTGACTGTATGACTGCGGGGAGTGGCTGTGTGACTGCGGGGTAGTGACTGTATGACTGCAGGGAGTGGCTGTGTGACTGCGGGGTAGTGACTGTATGACTGCGGGGTAGTGACTATGACTGCGGGGTAGTGACTGTATGGCTGTGGGGTTGTGACTGTATGGCTGTGGGGTAGTGACTGTATGACTGCGTGGTAGTGACTATGACTGCGGGGTAGTGACTGTATGACTGCGTGATAGTGACTATGACTGTGGGGTAGTGACTGTAAGACTGCGGGGTAGTGACTGTATGACTGCGGGGAGTGGCTGTGTGACTGCAGGGTAGTGACTGTATGACTGCTGGGAGTGGCTGTGTGACTGCGGGGTAGTGACTGTATGACTGCGGGGTAGTGACTCTATGTCTGCGGGGTAGTGACTCTATGACTGCGGGGAGTGGCTGTGTGACTGCGGGGTAGTGACTGTATGACTGCGGGTAGTGACTATGACTGCGGATTAGTGACTCTATGACTGCGGGGTAGTGACTCTATGACTGCGGGGAGTGGCTGTGTGACTGCAGGGTAGTGACTGTATGACTGCGGGGTAGTGACTATGACTGCAGGGTAGTAACTCTATGACTGCGGGGTAGTGACTCTATGACTGCGGGGTAGTGACTGTAAGACTGCGGGGTAGTGACTTTATGACTGCGGGGTAGTGACTGTAAGACTGTGGGGTAGTGACTTTATGACTGCGGGGTAGTGACTATGACTGTGGGGTAGTGACTGTATGACTGCGGGGTAGTGACTACGACTGCGGGGTAGTGACTGTATGACTGCGGGGTAGTGACTGTATGACTGCAGGGTAGTGAATACGACTGCGGGGTAGTGACTGTATGACTGCGGGGTAGTGACTGTATGACTGCAGGGTAGTGACTGTATGACTGCGGGGTAGTGACTACGACTGCGCGGTAGTGACTGTATGACTGCGGGTAGTGACTGTATGACTGCGGGTAGTGACTGTATGACTGCGAGGAGTGGCTGTGTGACTGCGGGGTAGTGACTGTATGACTGCGGGTAGTGACTGTATGACTGCGGGGAGTGGCTGTGTGACTGCGGGGTAGTAACTATGACTGCGGGGTAGTGACTCTATGACTGCGGGGTACTGACTGTAAGGCCACATAACTCCGCGGCCCAAGAGCTCACACCTGCAGGGGTTTCTCTGAACAGTTCTTGTGCGCGTGGCCGCCATGATGCAACGGCAGCTTCACACAGAAGGGGCGCTGGTAGAAATGGACTGTCACAAACTGGCCCCCTTATTTGGTGGGATTTAAAACACAAATAGGACTGGCAAATGGGTGTGCTGAGAACAGATACCGTATGAATACCGCATACAAATCACTCCCTAAGTAAGTCATTTAAAACTTGATTTTCACACGCTCACTCTGCATCCCCTGCACCATACTTCAGATATTACATGCACTAGAGTGCAGAGTTCACCATGCTGAATATTCACTATGTTGCATAAACCAGGCTGCAGACCTGTCTATGCTGATAATTTTGCCTGCATCAGACTGCAAGCTGCAGATTGCTCCATTATGCATGCTCATGATGTCATCAGCACTGGACTACAGACAGACAATTTCACTGCTGTGCATGCTCACGATATCACCTGCACCAGACTGCAGGCTGCAGAGTGTTCCATGCTGCATCCCCATGATACACCTTCACCAGACTGCAGTCTGCAGAGTGCTCCATGTTGCATCCCTGTGATGTCACCTGCACCAGACTGCAGATTGTTTCATGCTGCATACTGACAATGTCACCTGCACCAGACTACATATCGTTCCATGATGCATACTGACGATGTCACCTGCACTAGACTGTAGATTGCAGATTGTTCCATGATGCATGCTGACGATGTCACCTGCACTAGACTGTAGACTGCAGATTGTTCCATGCTGCATGCTGACAATATCACCTGCACTAGACTCTAGACTGCAGATTGGTTCATGCTGCATACTGACGATGCCACTTGCAGTAGGCTGTAGACTGCAGATTATTTCATGGTGCATACTGACAATGTTATCTGCACCATACTGCAGATTGTTCCAGGCTGCATGCTGAAGATGTCACCTGCACTAGATTGTAGACTGCAGATTGTCCCATGGTGCATGCTGACGATATCAGCTGCGCTACACTGTAAATTGCAGATTGTTCCATGCTGCATGCTCACAATGTCACCTGCACCAGACTGCAGACTGCAGATTGTTCCATGCTGTAGCTGACAATGCCACTTGCACTAGACTGTAGACTGCAGATTATTTATTGCAGCATACTGATAATGTCACCTGCATCAGACTGCAGATTGATCCATGCTGCCTGCTGACGATGTCACCTGCACTAGACTGTATACTGCAGATTGTTCCATGCTGCATGCTCACAATGTCACCTGCAACAGACTGCAGACTGTTTCATGCTGCATGCTGACGATGTCACCTGCAATAGGCTGTAGTCTGCAGATTGTTCCACGCTGTATGCTGACAATGTCACCTGCACTAGACTGTAGAATGCAGATTATTTCTTGCAGCATACTGATGATGTCACCTGCATCAGACTGCAGATTGGTCCATGCTACCTGCTGACAATGTCACCTGCAGTAGACTGTATACTGCAGATTGTTCTATGCTGTATGCTGACAATGTCACCTGCAATAGACACTAGAATGCATCAGACTGCAGATTGACCCATGCTGCATACTGACGATGTCTCCTGCACTAGAGTGTATACTGCAGAATGATCCATGCTGCATGCTGACGATGTCTCCTGCACTAAAGTGTGTACTGCAGATTTTTCCATGCTGCATGATAATGATGTTACCTGCACTAGACTGTAGACTCGAGATTAGTTCATGTGGTATGCTAATGATGTCACCATAACTAGACCGCAGGCTGCAGAGTGCTTCATGCTGAATCCTCACCATGTCACCTGCACCACTCTGCAGACTGTAAATGTATCCCTGCTGCATGCTGACGATGTCACCTGCACTGGACTACAGACTGTAGATTGTTTCATGCTGCATACCAATGATGTCACCTACACCACACTGCAAATTGTTGCATGCTGCATGCTGAAAATGTCACCTGCAATAGACTGTAGTCTGCAAATTGTTTCATGCCACATGATGTCAATGTCATTTGCACCAGATTGTAGACTGCAGATTATTTCGTGCTGCATACTGATGATGTCACCTGCACGCTGGCAATGTTGTCTGCACTAGACTGTAGACTGCAGATTGGTTCATGCTGCATACTGATGATTGTTAGAAAGGGGGTTTCTGGTTGGCTGGGGTAAGCACCTAAACCAGGCAGAACCCACCCACTCTAGTCTGGGTGAGGAAGTTACACCCTCAAGATATCCCCTGCTCACCTACTTCGTAGGCACGAGTAGTTGGGCTTATCCCAGTGGCAACATGTAAGGCGTTTGCCCAACACACACACCACATGTGACACAGTAAATACACCACAAAGGAGGCAGAACAACAGGTTATATAAAAATAAACTGTATTGCATAAACCATCATTAGACCAAACACAGCATGTATCAGTAATCCCCTGCTACACAAGCAGTTGTCAGAACATCACACAGGTTACTAGTACTTTCCAACACAAACAGTAGTCAAGCAACATATAGGTTACTGGTATTCTGCAAGACTAGCAGTAGTCAGGTTGTCATTATCACCAAAAATATACGCCATAATAAAAGTGCCAAGACATCGTCATGAATGCAAATAGGGATATCCTCATCCTTTACATATGTCAAAAACAAACCGTTATAGTGCATTTTTACTATCCCTGAAACAGTAGTTGTGCTCTTGTCAGAAGAGACGTGCCTTATATCAATCCTAGGGCACAACAAAATGCAGCACGTGACAAAGAACAACACACCTATCACCAGAAGAGTACAGGGCGCATCACTCCTGGGCTCCTAAAATGGGGTTCACAGTAGTGTAAATGTCCAAAAGGGGATACAGGGAGACCTGCACCCCTACCGTTAGACCTGGTATCCTTGGTGTGGTGTCCCCTGTCTCTTTTGCCTCTGCTTCCCATGTTTTGACTGTGTGCTGGACTTGGTTTTGCTGTTTTTGTTACTCTGGGCACGTTAGCATTGCTGTCTAGTGCTAAAGTGCAAGTGCTCCTGTGTAAATTGTAAGTGTAATTGGCTTGCCCCTGATTGGCATATTTGATTTACTAGTAAGTCCCTTATAAAGTGCACAAGAGGTGCCCAGGGCCTGTAAATCAAATGTATCTAGTGGGCCCGCAGCACTGGTTATGCCACCCACATGAGTAGCTCTGTAAACATGGCTCAGACCTGCCACTGCAGTCTCTCTGTGTGCAGTTTTAAGCTGCCAATTCGACCTGGCCAGTGTACCCACTTGCCAGGCCTAAACCTCCCTTTTTTCTACATGTAAGGCACCCCTAAGGTAGGCCCTAGGTAGCCCCATGGGCAGGGTGCAGTGTATGTTAAAGGTGGGGCATGTACTGGTGTACTTTACATGTCCTAACAGTGAAATACTGCTAAACTCAGCTTTCAGTGTTGCAATGCCTATCTCTCTGATAGGTTAATATGGGGGCTGCCTTTAAATAATATTTAGGTGCAGAGTCCCTTTGGGGGTAGATACACATGTGGAGTTTGGTGTCTCTGAACCAACGACCGCGGACGCACCGCCAACAGGCTGGCGGTGCTTCTGGGGCCATTCTGACCGCGGCGGTACAGCTGTGGTCAGAAAAGGGAAACCAGCGGTTTCCCCCCGGTTTCCCGCAGCCCCAGGCAATCCTCCACGGCGGCGCTGCAAGCAGCGCCGCCATGTGGATTCCAACCCCCTTCCCGCCATCCTGTTTCTGGCGGTTTTCACCGCCAGAAACAGGATGGCGGGAATGGGTGTCGTGGGGCCCCATTAAGACACTTGGCAGACACTGAAAATCGCAACGGGTGCAACTGCACCCGTCGCACACCAGCAACTCCACCGGCTCCATTCGGAGCCGGCTTCCTCGTTGCTGGGGCTTTCCCGCTGGGCGGGCGAGCAGCCATTTGGCGGTCGCCCGCCAGCCCAGCGGGAAAGTCAGAATGACCGCCGCGGTCTTTTGACCGCGGTACGGTCTTCTGGCGGTTCCCGCCAGGTGGGCGGCTTCCGCCGCCCGCGGGGGTCAGAATGACCCCCATAGTTTGGTAAAATTATTTTTTAAATTGTCAGTTTGAAAATATCGCTTTTAGAAAGAGGCCATTTTTTGCTTAAACCATTCTGTGACTGCCTGTTTGTGGATTCCCTGCCTGGGTCAGACTGACAGTGGGGCTGGAGTGAATTCCCTTTAGACAGTGACACAAAGGGAGCTGGGGAGCAGCCTGCATATCCTGATTGCCCATCTGAGCCAGAGCGGAGGGAGGAGTGGTAATTTATGTAGGAGGCTGACCTGGTTTGTAGTGGGTACCGTGGGTACTCACACCTTATACCGGGTCCAGTTATCCCTTGTTAGTGAAATGTAGTCAGTGTCTGGAAGCCAGGCTCTCTATGGGTAGTGTGGATGAGCAGCCAAGGCCTAACTAGGAGACATGCAAAGCTCTTGCAATACCACTGTAGTCACACAGTACTTACACACATGAAAGAAAATATTCAGTGTTACAAAAATAAATGTACTCTGTTTTGGTGACACAAATGCCAAAAATACCATAGAGACTATAATCCCTTAGGAGGTAAGTAATACACAAATTATATACACTAGTATGCAGAAATAACTGTAAAAACTGTTAGAAAACAGTGCAAATAGTGAGATTCACAATAGTTAGAAATGGGTCTGGGGGAACGCAAACCATATACTAAGAAAGTGGAATGCAAAAGGCGGTTTCCAACCTAGGCAAGTGTAGTGTGTAGAGGGGCGCTGGGAGTATTAGAAAACACCAAAGGTAAGAAATAGAGCCCAACCCAGAGCCCAGGAAAGCAGGAGTAAATCACAGTAACCTTCCTAGAACCCACAAGAACTCGGGAAAGAAGATATTGCAAGACCCAGAAGAGACTGCAAGACACCAACGATGGATCCCTGGACCTGAAGACCTGTGGAAGAAGGGGATCAAGTCCAAGAAGCACTGAAGAGTCTGAGGAGAACAGGAGCCCCTGCTAACCTGGACGAAGGTGCAAAAGAAGAACCACCAGTGAAGAACAACAGTCAGTACTGCACCCAAGAAGACAGATGCGTTTTCCTGGTTGGTGCAGAAGATGTCCCACGCTGGATGGATGGTTGCAGTCTGGTTTGTGTCACTGGATTCTGCCAACAAGTCTTGGCACAGACAAAGCTTGTGGTTAGCGGAAAATGGCGCTGCCCGGGACCAGGAGGGACCTGGTGGACTCGACCCAAGAGAGGGAGTCAGAGGTTGCTCTCAGCAACTCAGAGAGTCCTCAGAAGACTAGGCAGCGCACACAGGAGTCTCACAGCATGGGGACAAAGAAGGTGCATAAGGAGGCCCATGCAGCACTACAACAAAGGGACTCACACCTCCGGAGGACCACGCAGGAAGCTTTGCATCGCAGGAAGAGGTTCTGGGGGCCGGAGCTGCACAGTGCATGAAAAACTTTGCAGAAGGATGCCCATAAGCCTTGGCAACTGCATACCACGCTGTGCACTGAGAACCTGTCTCGCGTGCGGAGGCAAGCTCTTACTTCAACCAAAGTTGGACAGTAGGACATCAGGACCATCAGGACCACTTCAGTCCACCACCCGTGATGCTGGATCCACGAACTTCATCAGGAGGGGGGACCCACGCCACTGGTCGTCGATGCAGAGAGGTGCCAGCTGAAGCAGGGGAGTGAATCCTTCACTCCAAGGGAGATTCCTTCATTCTTCTGGTGCAGGCTGAAGACAGGCTGTCTTCTGAGGATGCACGACCGGGAAACAGTTGCAGTTGCTGGCAGAAGCTGAAGATACAATGTTGTAGAAGTTGTCTTTGCTTCTTTGTTGCAATTTGTAGAGTTCCTGGAGGGTCCAGATGCAGTTTCTTTGGTGAGAAGGTGAAGTAAAGGATGCAGAGGATTCCTGCTGGAGTCTTGCAATCCGAATCTGAAGAAACACCCAGAGGAGAGACCCTAAATAGCCCTGAAACGGGGACTGGTCAAGTAAACAGGTAAGCACCTATCAGGGGATAGCCCTGATGTCACCTGCTGGCACTCTCCTCTCAGATGCTCCTAGAGTTCCCTGCCAACTTGGAATCCAAGATGGCAAAACCTAGGGACCCTCTGGAGGAGCTCTGAGCACCACCCCTGAGGTGGTGATGGACAGGGGAGTGGTCACCCCCCTTTCCTTTGTCCCGTTTCACGCCAGAGCAGGGACTGGGGGTCCCTGAACCGGTATAGACTGGAATATGCAATGAGAACACCAAATGTGCCCTTCAAAGCATCTCCAAAGGCTTGGGGAGACTACCCCTCCTAAGCCTGTAACATCTATTTCCAAAGGTGGAGGGTGTAACACCCCTCTCCCAAAGGAAATCCCTTGTTCTGTCTTCCTGGGCTTGAGCTGCTCATGCAACAGGAGGGCAGAAACCGGTCTGAGAGGTGGCAGCAGCTGGGGCTGCTTGGAAACCCTCAGAAGGATGCAATAGCAATACTGGGGGTCCTCTAAGGAGCCCTCAGAGTGCATGGAATCATACAACCAATGCTGGCATTAGCATTGGGGTATGATTCCAACATGTTTGACACCAAACATGACCATATTCGGAGTTACCATTATGTAGCTGGACATAGGTATTGACCTATGTCCAGTACATGCGTAAAATGGCATCCCCGCACTCACAAAGTTGAAATAATGGTCCTGGAGGTCGTGGGGGCACCTCTGCTACTGCAGGGGTGGCCTCACACACAGGTACTCTGCACCCTGCACTCAGGGCTGAAGGGTCTGCTATAAGGTTGACTTATAAGTGACCTGGTGCAGTGTAAATGGCAGTGAAAGGGTGCATGCACCTTTTCACACAGTCTGCAATGGCAGTCCTGTAGAAGCATTTGCATGGGCTCCCTAAGGGTGGCAAAAGGTATGCTGCAGCCCATAGGAATCCCCTGGAACCCCAATGCCCTGGGTACCTAGGGGGCATATACTAGGGACGTATAAGGGGGAACCAGTATACCAATTGTGGATGGAATACTGAGTTGACAGTATGCAACAACCATAATTTAAGGGAGAAAGCATAACTACTGGGGTCCTGATTAGCAGGATCCCAGTAGGCACAGTCAAACACACTTACAAACAGGCCAACAGTGGGGGTAACCAAGCTAGAAAGAGGCTGCTTTCATGCAAGTTACACCTGAATGGGTTGTGCCTGCCCTCACACTATGCAGTCTCCAACCCCCTGGTGTGAGCCTGGACCCTGGCCTGAGCAAGGAAAGATCTTGTGAACAACAGAGACTTCCCTTTGAAGTCTGCCAACTTCAAAGGCAGAAAGGGGTATAAGTAGTGGACCCAAAACCCCAGAATTTTAGATTTCTTCAAGGATTCAAGAGAAACCTCTGCCAAGGAGAAGAGCTGAGGAGAAGTGCTGCCCTGCCGGTGTCTGTGCTTTGTTGGGCTATCCTGCAGTTGCTGCTTCTACCTGTGAAAAGGGACAAAGACTGGACTTTGTTGTGCATTCCTGCTTGAGAAGAATCTCCAAGGGCTTGAGTTGAGCTTGCCTCCTGTTGCTGAAGTCTCAGGGCCATCAAAGACTTCCTCTGCCAGCACCTGGACTCTCTGATGAGACTCCTGCCCTGCCAAGTTGTGCCCTACCCAGTCCCTGGGCCCTTGAAATGTGAAGGTGGTGGAAAAGGACTGAAAACCACGCAAACACCACCGTGCAGGGAAATTTGCAATGCACAATCCGCAACGCGGATGATAAACAATGCGTCACAGGCCTCGCAGCTGAAATCGATGCTCCGCCTGCATCATGGCTGGAAATTGACGCATCATGGCTGGGGAAACAATGCGCAACACCCACTAGCGGCTGCTGATAATGGCACAAACCCCACGCAGTGCGGTTTCCTGACACTGGTCGACTGGACTTCAACGCAACATCGCTGTGTGTGAAAGATCGACGCAAAGCCTGCCTGGACCCGATGTGCCCATCTGGAAATTGAAGCATCACTCTCTCGCAAGGGAGAAAAACAACGCATCGCCGACCCGACCGGAGAAAGGAATCGATGCATCGCTCACTTTTCCGATGCACGCTCACCCATGCAGCTTTATTTTTTACGCAAACCAGGCACTTTTGTGTAACAGCATCATTCTCATTGTTTTCTAAGAATTAAGACTCATATTCTTTTTTAGTTCATGTCTTGACTTGTGTATTTTGGATTTATGTTGTTTTGGTCTTGTTTGATTTGGATAAATATCACCTATTTTTCTAAACTTTTTGTAGTGTTTTCACTGTGTTACTGTGTGTGTTGGTACAAATACTTTACACATTGCTTCTGGGGTTAAGCCTTTCTGCCCGTGCCAAGCTACCAAGGGGGTGAGTGTTGGTTACCCATGTGTGTTTCTCCTTTACCCTGACTAAAGTGAGGGTCCCTGCTTGGACAGAGTGCAAACTGATTGCCAACCAGAGACCCCATTTCTAACACCTACTATATGTTAAACGGTAACCAAAGAAATAGAATCAGCAGGGATGGGACCTCTGTTGAGGATCGCCCCCCCAACCTGCTATTTGATTCCACGTTTCCGGCCCCCCCAGATATGAGCAACATGGGGGGCACACATGGTTAGAGGGTAGCAGGGGGACCGGTTCCAGAAATGTCCCCTTTTCTCCTACTGCACTGGCTCCAGACATCAGTAGGGGGTAAACCAACCCTTTGTGTGAGGCCAGGGCACAGCCTTTTAAAACGCAGGTGTGCCCCACCTCTCCTTCTCCCAGCCCAGGAAGACCATTCAATATGCAGATGCACCTCTATGACACCTCCACCCTCCCTGTGTACAGGCTGTCTGAAAAGTCTGAACAAAGCCCAGCTGTCACTCTGCCCAGACGTGAATTGGAGTCAAGCTGCAAAACACCAGAGTCATTAGCACAGAGAAATGCACACTTTCTAAAAGTGGCATTTCTATAATGGTAATAAAAAATACACCCACCCCAGTAAGCAACATTTCTCATTACCATTACAACGATACCAAACATGGCTACGCCAACCCTCATAGATCAGGCAATACCACTTAGACATATGTTAGGGTTTTTCCAATGCAATCCTATGAGAAAGCAGCACTCACAGCAGTGAGAAACCAAATATGATGTTTATCACTACTAAGACATGCAGTACAGAAATACATATGTCCTACCTTTCAAATACACCGCACCCTGCCCATAGGGCTAGTGAGGGCCTACCTTAGGGTGACATATGTAGTCAAAGGGGCGTTCCAGGCATGGCAAGTACATTTAGATGCCGGGTCCCTCTGGCAGTAAACTGTGCATGCAGGCCCTGTGGTAGCAGGCTTGAGACAGGTCTGAAAGGCTACTTCTGTGGGCAGCGCAGGCAGTGCTTCAGGCCCACTAGTAGCATTTAATTTACAGGCCCATGATATAGAGATACCACTGTATCACAAGTAAAGTAATGTGCCAATTAGGTGTAACCCAATCACACCAAATATAGAAGGGAGAGCACATGCACTTGAGCACTGCTCATCAGTGATAAAGTGCTCAGAGTCCCAGGGCCAACACAAAGAGGTCAGACAAATCGGAGGAGGAAGGCAAAACGTTTGGGGAGGACCCTGTAAAAAGGGCCAGGTCTAACAATGATGTTACCTGCATCAGACTAAAGATTGTTCCATGCTGCATTATGGCGATGTCACCTTCAATAGACTGCAGACTGCAGATTGTTCCATGCTGCATGCTGACAGTGTCACCTGCACTAGACCGTAGACTGCAGATTCTTCCATGCTGCATGCTGACAATGTCACCTGCATTAGACTGTAGATTGTTTCATGCTGCATTGTGGCGATGTCACCTGCAATAGACTCCAGACTGCAGATTGTTCCATGCTGCATGCTCACAATGTGACCTGCACTAGACTGTAGACTGCACATTGTTCAGTGCTGCATGCTGACAATGTTGCCTGCACTAGACTGTAGATTGCTTCATGCTGACAATGTTGCCTGCACTAGACTGTAGATTATTTCATGCTGACAATGTCGCCTGCACTGGACTGCAGATTGCTTCATGCTGACAATGTTGCCTGCACTGGACTGCAGATTTCTTCATGCTGCATGCTGACAGTGTTGCCTGCAGTAGACTGTAGATTGTTTCAAGCTGACAGTGTCACCTGCACTGGACTTCAGATTGCTTCATGCTGACAATGTCACCTGCACTGGACTGCAGATTGCTTCATGCTGAAAGTGTCGGCTGCACTCATGCTGACAATGGCACTTGCAGTAGACTGTAGATTGCTTCATGCTGACAATGGCACTTGCACTAGACTCTAGATTGCTTCATGCTGACAGTGTTGACTGCACTAGACTGCAGATTGCTTTATGCTGACAATGTCACCTCCACTGGACTGCAGATTGCTTCATGCTGCATGCTGACAATGTCAGCTGCACTAGAATGCAGATTGCTTCATGCTGACAAGGTTGCCTGCACTAGACTGCAGATTGTTTCATGCTGACAATGTCACCTCCACTGGACTGCAGATTGCTTCATGCTGCATGCTGACAATGTCAGTTGCACTAGACTGCAGATTGCTTCATGCTGCTGACAATGTTGACTGCGCTAGACTGCAGATTGCTCCATGCTGACAATGCCACCTGCACTGGACTGCAGATTTCTTCATGCTGCATGCTCACAATGTCAGCTGCACTAGACTGCAGATTGCTTCATGCTGACAATGTTGCCTGCACTAGACTGCAGATTGCTTCATGCTGACAATGTCACCTGCCCTGGACTGTAGATTGCTTCATGCTGACAATGTTGACTGCACTAGACTGCAGATTGCTTTATGCTGACAATGTCACCTCCACTGGACTGTAGATTGCTTCAAGCTGCATGCTGACAATGTCAGCTGCACTAGACTGCAGATTGCTTCATGCTGACAATGTTGCCTGCACTAGAATGCAGATTGCTTCATGCTGACAATGTTGCCTGCACTGGAATGCAAATTGCTTCATGCTGACAATGTTGCCTGCACTGGACTGCAGATTTCTTCATGCTGCATACTGACAATGTTGCCTGCAGTAGACTGTAGATTGTTTCAAGCTGACAATGTAATCTGCACTGGACTTCAGATTGCTTCATGCTGGCAATGTCGCCTGCACTGGACTGCAGATTGCTTCCTGCTGACAGTGTCGTCTGCACTGGACTGCAGATTGCTTCATGCTGACAATGGCGCTTGCACTAGACTGTGGATTGCTTCATGCTGACAATGTTGACTGCACTAGACTGCAGATTGCTTTATGCTGACAATGTCACCTCCGCTGGACTGCAGATTGCTTCATGCTTCATGCTGACAATGTCAGCTGCACTAGACTGCAGATTGCTTCATGCTGACAATGTTGCCTGCACTAGAGTGCAGATTACTACATGCAGACAATGTCACCTGCACTGGACTGCAGATTGCTCCATGCTGCATGCTGAGAATGTCGCCTGTACTGGACTGCAGATTGCTTCATGCTGACAGTGTCGCCTGCACTAGACTTCAGATTGCTTCATGCTGACAGTGTCGCCTGCACTAGACTGCAGATTGCTTCATGCTGCATGCTGACAATGTCGCCTGCACTAGACTGCAGATCGCTTCATGCTGACAATGTTGCCTGCACTAGACTGCAGATTGCTTTCTGCTGACAATGTCACCTCCAATGGACTGCAGATTGCTTCATGCTGACAATGTCACCTGCACTGGACTGCAGATTGCTTCATGCTGCATGCTGAAAATGTCGCCTGCACTGGACTGCAGATTGCTTCATGCTGACAATGTCACCTGCACTGTGTAGGAGGCTGGCCTGGTTTGTAGTGGGAACCTTGGGTACTTACACCTTACAGTACCTTCCAGGTACTTACACCTTCCAGTTCCAGTTATCCCTTATTAGTGAAGTACCAGTGTTCTAGCAGCTTAGGCTGATAGAGGTAGCTATAGCAGAGCAGCATAGGCTGAACTAGGAGACATGCAAAGCTCATGCAGTACCACTTATCGTTACACAGTATTTATACACAAGTAAAGACAATACTCAGTGTTGCCAAAAATAAAGGTAGTTTATTTGGGTGACACAGTACCAAAATATCTTAGAGGCAATACTCCTTCTGGAGGTAAGTATTATACACAATATATGCACTAGACACCAAAATAAGGCAAGTAATTAGACATAGAATAGTGCAAACAATGGGAAATGCTATAGAATGCAATGGGCGAAAATAGGTCTAGGGGCAACACAAACCATATACTAAGAAAGTGGAATGTGAATCACAAATTCCCCCCTAGACAAGTGTAGTGTGTGCAGAATCGCTGGGAGAGTAAGAATACAGTAAAGGTAATTAATTACCCCACCCCAGAGCCCAGAAAAGCAGGAGTAAAGTACTGCAAGTTTCCTTAGGACACACTACACCTCGTGATTGGAATTATTGCAATAACCAACCAAGTCTGCGAACAACAACTGCTGGATTGCTGGACCTGAAGACCTGCAAAAAAAGGGGACCAAGTCCAGAAGTCGAAAGAAGTTCCAGGAAGGGCAGGAGCCCCTGTCAAACCAGAAGAGGGTGCAAAAGAAGAGTCCCCGGTTGGACGAAGACTACAGAAATGCACCCTAGGAAGATGCCAATGGGATCCTGCTGGATGCAATGGATGTCTCCCAAAGTGAAGATGGTTGCAGATGTGATTTTGTGTTGGAAGTCTCCAACAAGCCTTGGTTACGATAAAGTTACATTTTTGCATCAAACTGGCCCTGGCTGAACCCAGGAGGGACCTTGGGGCTTCAACTCTGTGTAAGGAGGAAGAGGGGACTCTCAGCACTTCAGAGAGCCCTCAGGACACCAGACAGCACCCACGGGAGTCCCAGGACACGGGGACAAAGAGGTGCAAAATGCAGTTGGTGCAGCACTGCAAAGAAGGGTCCCACACGACCAGAGGTCAACTCAGTGAGTTGAGCATCACAGGATAGAGTGCTGGGGACCTATGCCAGGCTGTGCACGAAGGAATTTTGCAAATAGTGCACAGAGGCCTCAGGAGGTGAAGACGATGTGGTGCACAGGGGTACTGTCGCTCTCAGGGAAGGCAAGGTCTTACCTCCTCAAAATTGCGTCAGCAGGACCTCAGGACAGTCTGTGTCGATGGGGTCCACCATCTGTGTTCTAAGGAGCGCCCTCGTCACTGTGAGAGGAGTCCAAGAGAACCCGTCGTCTACTTAGAAGGTGCCTGCGTGAGCAGGGGAGTGACTCCGTCACTTCACGGGAGATTTCTTTGGTTCTGCTTGTCCAGGGTGAAGACAGGGAGTCCTCAGAGCTGGCACACCATGGAAACTGTTGCAGTTGCTGGCTTGAGCTGAAGTTGCAGATGAAAAGTATCCCTTGTGGATACTTTGTTGCTGTTACAGCAGTTCCTGGAGCACCTTGCGGTTGATCCGAGGTCAGAGGATGAAGTAGTATTTGCAGAGGATTCCTGCTGGAAACTTGCAAGTAGAATCTGAAAAGAACTCACAGGAGAGACCCTAGATAGCCCTGAGAGGGGGATTGGCTACCTTATCAGGTAAGGACCTATCAGGAGGGGTCTCTGACGTCACCTGCTGGCACTGGCCACTCAGAGCCCTCCAGAGTGCCCCCACACCTTGCAAAGCAAGATGGCTGAAGTCTGGGACACACTGGAGGAGCTCTGGGCACCACCCATGGGGTGGTGATGGACAGGGGAGTGGTCACTCCCCTTTCCTTTGTCCAGTTTCGTGACAGAGCAGGGGAGAAGGGCTTCCTGAACTGGTGTAGACTGGTTTATGCAAGGAGGGCACCATCTGTGCCCTTCAAAGCATTTCCAGAGGCTGGGGGAGGCTACCCCTCCCCAGCCTGTAACACCTATTTCCAAAGGGAGAGGGTGTAACACCCTGCTCTCAGAGGAAATGCTTTGTTGTGCCTTCCTGGGACTGGGCTGCCCAGACCCTAGAAGGGGAGAACCCTGTCTGTGAGGTGGCAGCAGCTGTAGCTGCAGTGCAAGCCTCAGAGAGCTGGTTTGGCAGTACCGGGGGTCCATGGTGGAACCCCCAGGATGCATGGAATTGGCTCCCCAATACCAGATTTGGAATGGGGGACAATTCCATGATCTTAGACATGTTACATGGCCATATTCGGAGTTACCATTATGCAGCTACATATAGGTATTGACCTATATGTAGTGCACGCGTGTAATGGTGTCCCTGCACTCACAAAGTCCGGGGAAATGGCCCTGAACTATGTGGGAGCACCTTTGCTAGTACAAGGGCGCCCTCACACTTAGTAACTTTGCACGTAACCTTCAGCAAGTGAAGGTTAGACATATGGGTGACGTATAAGTTACTTAAGTGCGGTGAAAATGGCTGTGAAATAACGTGTGCGTTATGTCACGCAGGCTGCAATGGCAGGCCTGTGCAAGGGTTTGTCTGAGCTCCCTATGGGTGGCAAAAGAAATGCTGCAGCCCATATGGATCTTCTGGAACACCAATGCCCTGGGCAACTAGGTAGCATATACTAGGGACTTATAAGGGGGGTCCAGTATGCCGATAGAAATTGATAAATGTAGTGACTGGCCTACATTGACAAATTGTAAAGCAGAGAGAGCATAAGCACTGAGGTTCTGGTTAGCAGAGCCTCAGGGACACAGTTAGGCACTACACAGGCATACACATTAGGCCATAAATTATGAGCACTGGGATCCTGATCAGCAGGATCCCAGTGAGACATCCAAAAACATACTGACATACAGGTAAACATAGGGATAACATGCCAAGGAAGATGGTACTTTCCTACACACTGGACTGCAGATTGCTTCATGCTGCATGCTGACAATGTCTCCTGCACTACACTGCAGATTGCTTCATGCTGACAGTGTCGCCTGCACTGGACTGCAGATTGCTTTATGCTGGCAATGTACCTCCACTGGACTGCAGATTGCTTCATGCTGCATGCTGACAATGTTGTCTGCACTAGACTGCAGATTGCTTCATGCTGACAATGTTGCCGGCACTAGACTGCAGATTGCTTGATGCTGACAATGTCACCTGCACTGGACTGCAGATTGCTTCATGCTGAGAATGTTGCCTGTACTGGACTGCATATTGCTTCCTGCTGACAATGTCACCTGCACTGGACTGCAGACTGCTTCATGCTGCATGCTGACAATGTTGTCTGCACTAGACTGTAGATTGTTTCATGCTGACAATGTCGCTTGCACTTGACTGCAGATTATTTCATGGTGACAATGTCGCCTGCACTGGACAGCAGATTATTTCATGCTGACAATGTCACCTGCACTGGACTGCAGAATGTTTCATGCTGACAATGTCAACTGCAGCGGACTGCAGATTGCTTCATGCTGCATGCCGACAATGTTGCCTGCACTGGACTGCTGATTGCTTCATGCTGACAATGTTGTTTGCACTAGATCGTAGACTGCAGATTGCTTCATGCTGACAATGTCACCTACACTGGACTTCTGATTGTTTCATGCTGACAATGTCATCTGTACTGGACTGCCCATTGCTTCATGCTGACAATGTTGCCTGCACTAGACTGTAGATTGTTTCATGCTGACAATGTCGCCTGAACTGCACTGCAGATTGTTTCGTGCTGACAATGTTGCCTGTACTGGACTGCAGACTGCTTCATGCTGCCTGCTGACAATGTCGCCTGCACTGGACTGCAGATTGCTTCATGCAATATCACCTGCACTGGACTGAAGATTGCTTCATGCTGACAATGTTGCCTGCACTGGACTGCAAATTGCTTTATGCTGACAATGTCACCTTCATTGGACTGCATATCTTTTCATGCTGCATGCTGAGAATGTCTCCTGTACTGGACTGCAGATTGCTTCATGCTGACTATGTTGCCTGCACTAGACTGCATATTGCTTCATGCTGACAATGTCACCTGCACTGGACTGCAGATTGCTTCATGTTGCATGCTGAGAATGTCGCCTGTACTGGACTGTAGATTACTTCATGCTGACAATGTCGCCTGCACTGGACTGCAGATTGCTTCATGCTGCATGCTGACAGTGTTGTCTGCACTAGACTGTATACTGTTTCAGACTGACAATGTCGCCTACACTGGACTGACAATGTCGCCTGCACTGGACTGCAGATTGCTCCATGCTGCATGCTGACAATATCGCCTGCACTGGACTGCAGATTGCTTCATGCTGACAATGTCGCCTGCACTGGACTGCAGATTGCTTCATGCTGCATGCTGAGAATGTTGCCGGCACTGGACTGCAGATTACTGCATGCTGACAATGTCGCCTGCACTGGACTGCAGATTGTTTCATGCTGATAATGTCACCTGCACTGGACTGCAGATTACTTCATGCTGACAATGTTGCCTGCACTAGACTGTAGATTGATTCATGCTGACAATGTAGCCTGCACCGGACTGCAGATTGCTTCATGCTGACAATGTTGCCTGCACTGGACTGCAGATTTCTTCATGCTGCATGCTGACAGTGTTGCCTGCAGTAGACTGTAGATTGTTTCAAGCTGACAGTGTCACCTGCACTGGAGTTCAGATTGCTTCATGCTGACAATGTTGCCTGTACTGGACTGCAGATTGCTTCATGCTGACAATGTCAGCTGCACTAGACTGCAGATTGCTTCATGCTGACAATATCGCCTGCACTGGACTGCAGATTGCTTCATGCTGACAATCTTGCCTGCACTAGACTGCATATTGCTTCATGCTGACAATGTCACCTGCACTGGACTGCAGATTGCTTCATGTTGCATGCTGAGAATGTCGCCTGTACTGGACTGTAGATTGCTTCATGCTGACAATGTCGCCTGCACTGGACTGCAGATTGCTTCATGCTGCATGCTGACAGTGTTGTCTGCACTAGACTGTATACTGTTTAAGACTGACAATGTCGCCTGCACTGGACTGCAGATTGCTTCATGCTGCCTGCTGACAATGTCGCCTGCACTGAATTGCAGATTGCTTCATGCTGACAATGTCGCCTGCACTGGACTGTAGATTGCTTAATGCTGACAATGTTGCCTGCACTGGACTGCAGGTTGCTCCATGCTGCATGCTGAGAATGTCACCTGTACTGGACTGCAGATTGCTTCATGGTGACAATGTTGCCTGCACTGGACTGTAGATTGCTTCATGCTGCCTGCTGACAATGTCGCCTGCACTGAATTGCTGATTGCTTCATGCTGACAATGTCATCTGCACTGGACTGCAGATTGCTTCAAGCTGACAATGTCGCCTGCACTGAATTGCAGATTGCTTCATGCTGACAATGTCGCCTGCACTGGACTGCAGATTGCTTCATGCTGCCTTCTGACAATGTCGCCTGCACTGAATTGCAGATTGCTTCATGCTGACAATGTCGCCTGCACTGGACTGCAGATTGCTTCATGCTGACAATGTCGCCTGCACTGGACTGCAGATTGCTCCATGCTGCATGCTGAGAATGTCACCTGTACTGGACTGCAGATTGCTTCATGGTGACAATGTTGCCTGCACTGGACTGTAGATTGCTTTATGCTGCCTGCTGACAATGTCGCCTGCACTGAATTGCAGATTGCTTCATGCTGACAATGTCGCCTGTACTGGACTGTAGATTGCTTCATGCTGCATGCTGACAGTGTTGTCTGCACTAGACTGTATACTGTTTAAGACTGACAATGTCGCCTGCACTGGACTGACAATGTCGCCTGCACTGCACTGCAGATTGCTTCATGCTCACAATGTCGCCTGCACTGGACTGCAGATTGCTTCATGCTGACAATGTCACCTGCACTGGACTGCAGATTGCTTCATGCTGCATGCTGACAATGTCACCTGCACTGGACTGCAGATTGCTTCATGCTGACAATGTTGCCTGCACTAGACCGTAGACTGCAGATTGCTTCATGCTGACAATATTGCCTACACTGGACTGTAGATTGTTTCATGCTGACAATGTTGCCTGCACTAGACTGTAGATTTATTCATGCTGACAATGTCGCCTGCACCGGACTGCAGATTGCTTCATGCTGACAATGTTGCCTGCACTGGACTGCAGATTGCTTCATGCTGCCTGCTGACAATGTTGCCTGCAATGGACTGCAGATTGTTTCATGCTGTCAATGTCACCTGCACTGGACTGCAGATTGCTTCATGCTGACAATGTTGCCTGCATTGGACTGCAGATTGCTCCATGCTGCATGCTGAGAATGTCACCTGTACTGGACTGCAGATTGCTTCATGGTGACAATGTTGCCTGCACTGGACTGTAGATTGCTCCATGCTGCATGCTGACAATGTCGCCTGCACTGGACTTCAGATTGCTTCATGCTGCATGCTGACAATATCGCCTGCACTGGACTGCAGATTGCTTCTTGCTGACAATGTCGCCTGCATTGGACTGCAGATTGGTTCATGCTGACAATGTCGCCTGCACTGGACTGCAGATTGCTTCATGCTGCATGCTGACAATGTTGCCTGCACTGGACTGCAGATTACTGCATGCTGACAATGTCGCCTGCACTGGACTGCAGATTGTTTCATGCTGATAATGTCACCTGCACTGGACTGTAGATTACTTCATGCTGACAATGTTGCCTGCACTAGACTGTAGATTGATTCATGCTGACAATGTTGCCTGCACCGGACTGCAGATTGCTTCATGCTGACAATGTTGCCTGCAATGGACTGCAGATTGCTTCATGCTGCCTGCTGACAATGTTGCCTGCACTGGACTGCAGATTTCTTCATGCTGACAATGTCGCCTGCACTGGACTGCAGATTGCTCCATGCTGCATGCTGACAATGTCGCCTGCACTGGACTGCAGATTGCTTTATGCTGCATGCTGACAATATCACCTCCACTGGACTGCAGGTTGCTTCATGCTGACAATGTCGCCTGCACTGGACTGCAGATTGTTTCATGCTGACAATGTCGCCTGCACTGGACTGCAGATTGCTTCATGCTGACAATGTTGCCTGCACTAGACTGTAGATTGATTCATGCTGACAATGTTGCCTGCACCGGACTGCAGATTGCTTCATGCTGACAATGTCGCCTGCACTGGACTGCAGATTGCTTCATGCTGCCTTCTGACAATGTTGCCTGCACTAAATTGCAGATTGCTTCATGCTGACAATGTCGCCTGCACTGGACTGCAGATTGCTTCATGCTGACAATGTTGCCTGCACTGGACTGCAGATTGCTTCATGCTGACAATGTTGCCTGCACTGGACTGCAGATTGCTCCATGCTGCATGCTGAGAATGTCACGTGTACTGGACTGCAGATTGCTTCATGGTGACAATGTTGCCTGCACTGGACTGTAGATTGCTCCATGCTGCATGCTGACAATGTCGCCTGCACTGGACTGCAGATTGCTTCATGCTGCATGCTGACAATGCCGCCTGCACTGGACTGCAGATTGCTGCATGCCCGCGAAGACAGAATATTTCTGTATCAGATTGTAAGGCTGTGTGAATGCACATTCGCTGGTCCCTGCTACACAGCTCAAAGCTGACATTAATTTTGTTCTGAGCTTAAATGTATGAAAGTTGTCAAAGGTTCACCTGTCACATGGACTATTCATGGAGAGAGCCGTACGACATTTTAGCTTAAAACTTATTACATAAAAAAGTATTAGGCCCTCATTACAATATTGGTGGTAAATCCCGCTTACCGCCGTGCAGAAGACCGCCAACACACCGCCGCAGCCGCAGAATACTGCCACAGCTATTATGACCCACAGCTCGGAATCCGCCAAAATTCAGACACCCACACAAGTCCGCCACACCAAAGGCCAGTGATAAACTGGCGAAAACAAAACCTCCACCTTCACGCCAACAGAAAGACGCCCACACTATCACGACCCACGAATCCACGCGGCGGTCTTTCAACCGCGGTATTCCATTGGCGGTACACACCGCCGCGCTCAAAATACACACACTCGTACAAAACACTACCACATTGGACAAATCCAAATACACACACCTGATACACATACACACACCACTCCCACACACCCATTACAATATAAAACACACACCCACATCACCCACAAACCCCTACGACCACAATTACCAAGAGAAGGCCAGAGAGAGACACCACAAACAACTACCAAGCATCCACAGGCACACAATACCATCACCCACAGAACTTCCACGCACCTCACACAACACACCACTAAATATCACCCCACTTATCACTATACACACCACCCCACACATCACTCACACCACCCCATGGCACCGCAAAGACACCCCAGGTTTTCTCAGGAGGAGCTCAGGGTCATGGTGGAGGAAATCGTCTGGGTAGAGCCACAGCTATTCGGATCACAGGTGCAGCACACCTCCATAGCTAGGAAGATGGAGCTATGGCGAAGAATAGTGGACAGGGTTAACGCAGTGGGACAGCACCCAAGAACACGGGATGACATCAGGAAGAGGTGGAACGACCTAAGGGGGAAGGTGCGTTCCGTGGTCTCAAGACACCACCTGGCGGTTCAGCGGACTGGCGGGGGACCCCCACCTCCTCCCCCACAACTAACATGGGAGGAGCAGGTCTTGGCGATTCTGCATCCTCAGGAGTAGATGGAGGAATGGACTCTGGTAAGTCAAAGCTTTTCTATTACATCCCCCTCCCTACCTGCATGCCATCACATACCCCCACCCTCACCCTCATCCCCATCACTCCTACTCCTCACAAATGTCCCACTATCACAACCCACCCATCCCAACACCAAGCCCTGCATTCAACAACAAAGCATGGACACACATCACCAGAGCATGGCCACTGCACATACCCATACACTCCCCTAAACCACCATCACACAAGCTCCCACACAGGAATGCAAGCACTGGGGTACACGGTCACCCACCTATTGCACACCATGGCACACACAGATGTAATAAACATCCTTTTATACCCCTGCAGGACCCCTACCCAACATCACCACACAGGAGTGTCCGCACATGTCCACACCACCAACAGAAGAGGCCCACAGTGATGACAGCAGCTCTGTCCAACTGGATCTAGATGACCAGCCCGTCTCATTGGGGATCTCGGGACATTTGGTTCCCCTCACACAGTCACAGGCCACTACAGACCTTACCCCCTCTGGAAACACCAGCACAGCACCCACCCAGTGGGCCCATACCTCTGTCCTCAGGACACGTCAATCAGCAGTGTGTCCACCACTATAGGGAACCCAGGCTAACCCACCACCCCAACAACAACAGGGACCTGGGGGCAGTGGTAGTTGGCACACAGTCCAGGGGACGGAGGCCCAGGAACACAGGGGAACTGGGAGGGCTGCTGTGCGACAGGGGAGGACAGGCCAAGTGAACCCACTCTCCACAAGGCCCTCTCCTCCATCATGGGAGCCTACCACCACTCCCAGGAGACGATGGCAGCGGTACTGGCCAAGTTTCAGGAGACCCAGCGGCTGCAGGAGGAACAGTATTTGGGCTTCAGGGAGGAACTCAAATCCATCAATTCCACCCTGAGCACCATCGTAGGGGTGCTTGTCAGAGTCACCAGATCCTCGGGGTCCGTGCACGTTCCCAACACTTCCACCACAAGACAGCTCCAATACTCTGATTAGATTTATCACAGAGTCTAAGAGAGTCCAAGTGGGGAAAAGGGGATTAGGACGGGAACAGCTGGGAAGGAGCCCTGTAGGAAGCAAAAGGTTAAAACACAACATCAAAATTACATCTCATGAAATCAGTACCATGCTACAACTCTAAGCTTCGTCTTTTCCGAAAAACATGAACAACCCTAGAATAATCCAAAAACTGACTAGGCTTTAGATGACCGAATACCTGAGGAGGAAACAGGAAAAGTTAAATAGGACTTTCAGATTCAAGTACTTTTTTTAGCATGAGAATCAGGAAACACTCTGAGCAATTTCTAAACAACCATATGAATCTCCTTTTAGGAATACATATCAGGAACACACAGAATTACCTCTAGAACTCTGGTATTGTGTTGTGTTCATCTCAGAAAAAACATTGGGAAGTAAATTGCGCACACTGCAGATTTTTATATGAGTATTAAACACCATAAAGGTTTGTGCACCATTAAATCACACAACGTAGATTCAAGGAATAAATCATGCGACATGTCAACTTGAAATGCTACCAAGAAAATGTCTTAGAATGGTAGCGCACAGTAACTTACATTATTTATACACGAGGAAAGAATTGCGCGTCTTGCCGATTCAAATGCCACCATACAAAAGCCAAGAAATGGTAGCGCATAATGAATAACATGAAAAAACACTCAAGGAAAGAATTGCGCGTGTTGCCGATTCGAATGCCACCATGTAAATGCCGGAAAATGGTAGCGCACAATGAACAGCATGAATTACACACGAGAAGTGAATCGCGCGTTTCGCCGATTCGAATGCCACCATCTAAATGTCAAGAAAAGGTAGCGCGCAATGAGCAACAAAGTTAAATGCTCATGAAACGAATTGCACGTCTTGCCAACTCGTAAAACATCATGTAAATGTCAAGAAATATCAGCGCATAATGAACAACAATGTAATAACGAAGTCAAATCTTTATGGAATAAATTGCGCATCCTCCCTATTTGCAAACCACCATACAAATGTCAAAAAATGGCAGCACACAAGTAATCTGTTATTCATTTAAGAATTAAAATCAAGAATATGAAAATTCTCAATTACGGTGTTGGGAAATGTCCAAACACCGTCTTACCGCCTGGAAACAGTGATCACCAATGAGAGATGAGTGCAGAAGACTGGAAAATCCAAATAGGCCGCCGGGACAGGAGCTCAGGAAGAAGCTGCTGCTCTGCACCGGGACCTCTGAATAGTGAGCACTGGAAGTTGGGCTGACTCTCTTTTATAGAGTCTTGGCCCAGCCTAGAACCACGCCCAGGCATGTTGCAGGGAAAGTCTCCAGAAGGCCCTGGAAAGGGACCACACCCTAACACACTATGAATGTCTGCAGCAACACATTGTAAATGTACAGTATTTATAAGCACCTTAAAAATGAATCTTTTTGATGGAATTCTGCAATGCAAAAGGTTAAACAATAACATATCATCACAATGCATAAATTACTTTATCTTGCGAGTGTTGGGTTTTTGCATTCTAGATGCCCGTAGAGCGTGCACTGTCCTGGTGTTGACAGTACTCCCCTCTCCCAGGCGCGCTCTAGGGCCTGGTTTATCTGGATTGAGACGATGAAAGCGTCTCACAAGTACTGGAGCATGAACATCAGATGCGGAAACCCATGAATTACTTTCAGGGCCATAAACTTTCCCTGAGATTAAGTACCATAGGTTACGCCCTCTCAGTTTAGAGTCCAACACTTTCTTGACTTCATATTCTTCTTCCCCCTATACTAGAACAGGAGCTGGATGAGGGCGGACCTTTTGGACTGCCTTTTTTAAGAGGGAAGTATGGAACACTGGATGAATCCGTAATGATTTTGGCAATTGTAGTTTATAGGTCACAGGATTGATTTGCTGAAGAACAGTGTAAGGACCTATAAATTTGGGGTTGAACATGTGCTTCGTCTTGAAGTCTATATGTTTTGTGGAAAGCCACACTTTGTCACCAGGTTGATACTGCGGTCCCTCACAATGTTTCTTGTCATAATGCTTTTTGTATTTTTGTTTGGCTTTTTCTAAATGTTGTTGAATCGATTTCTGAGTTTGATGCAAATGTTGAATGATTTCTGACACAGCTGGAGTGAGAGAGCTTTCTTGAGGAATTGTGATGGGCAAGGTGTCAGGATGATAGCCAAACAACCCAAAGAAGGGTGTAACGCCAGTAGAAGTGTGGAAGTAGTTGTTGTAGGCTAACTCAGCTAACCAGAGCATTGATGTCCATGAATTAAGAGCTTTTTCAGCGTAAGCACATAGGTATTGCTTCAAAGTCTGATTTAGTCTCTCCGTTTAACCATCTGTTTGAGGATGGTGGCTAGTAGATAGGGTAGATGTCACTTGGAGTGTTTTACACCATGTCTTCCAGAAGTTGGAGGCAAATTGCGATCCCCGATCGGAGAGGATCACTTTTGGCAGTCCATGATAACGAACCACTCTATTCAGTAAGATAGTTGCCAGTTCACTAGAGGTGGGTAATTTCTTACAGGCAATGAAATGTCCATATTTCGTGAGACTATCTACTACCACCAGAATTATTGAATGCTGTTGTACCACTGGCAGACCTGTAATAAAGTCTAAAGAGATGTGTTCCCACGGACGACTTGGGGTTGGGAGTGGGTGTAACAACCCTTTCGGTTTTGAATGACTTGTTTTAGTGTGAGCACAGACTTCGCAGTTGTTTACCATTGTTTTTACATCCTTCGTTAAGGTAGGCCACCAAAAATAGCGTTGGATTAATTCAAGAGTTTTAGGAGTACCAGGGTGACCTGCTGTAGGTATAACATGCAACCAATGAAACACTATCTTGCGAAGTTTGGTAGTGGGCACAAACAAACGAGCATCGTAAAAGGATAATCCTTGCTTGATTGATCTTTTCGGATCTGCTTGGGCCCACGCCTGCCATTTTTCAACAGTGAATGACTTGCGGATGTCTTCAAAGAAATCTTCTGTTTTTATGATACATAGGACCTTGTCAGGAGCAATGATAGCTCTGGAGGTTTGAACTGCAGGCAATGTGGTAGACTCTTGGCGGGACAAGGCGTCAGCTTTGCGATTATCTTTACCAGGCCGGAAGGTTACCACAAAATCAAACTCGGCAAAAAACAGCATCCAGCGTAATTGCTGAGGAGTCAAAAGTCTGTCAAAACTCATGAATTGAAGATTGCGGTGATCAGTATATACTGTGACAGTATATTTAGCTCCCAACAAATGATGTCTCCATTCTTTAAAGGCGTCACGAATCGCCAGAAGCTCTTTTTCAGCAATGACATAGTTCTGTTCGGCTTTGTTCAACTTCCGAGACATGTAAGCTACAGGATGAAGCTGACCAGTGTCTTTGTTTCGTTGTGACAAGACTGCTCCTATCGCCACATCTGAAGCATCAGCTTCCACTATGAAAGGTCGATCCGCATCTGGATGAGTCAAGACTGGGGCAGTGGAGAAAGCTTCTTTCAAAGTTGAAAAGGCTTGGTCTGCTTCTGGGGACCATACAAATTTTTCTTTCTTTCTTAATAACTTAGTAATTGGAGCCACTGTCTGGGAGAAATGATTGATGAACCTCTGGTAAAAATTTGCAAAGCCCAGGAAACATTGTACATCACGAACAGACTTTGGGATGGGCCATTCAGATACGGCTTTTACTTTCCTTTCTTGAAATATGGTATCACCATACCTTGAGGGGTAAGGATAACCCCTAAAAACTCAACTGTGGTAACATGAAACTCACACTTGGTTAGCTTGCAATATAAATGGTGTTTACGAAGGACTGCCAAAATTTTCTTGACATGTTGAACATGTTCATTCTCATTGTCTGAGTAGATCAAAATGTCATCAATGTAAACTATGGCAAAGATATCAAGGTACTCTCTAAGATCGTCATTTAAGAAAAATTGAAATGCTGCTGGAGCATTGCACAGACCAAAAGGCATGACGGTGTATTCAAAAAGGCCATATCTTGTTTTGAATGCCGTTTTCCATTCGTCACCCTCTCTCATTCTGACCAAATTGTAAGCACCTCGAAGATCAAGCTCCGTGTAGATTTTTGCTTTCTTTACTTGTTCCAGTAAGACCGGAATTAGAGGCAAAGGATATTTGTTCTTGATGGTGATTTTATTCAAGCCCCTATAGTCGATACAAGTTCGAAGCTCTCCGTTCGCTTTTGAAACAAAAAATAAAGGAGAAGCTGTGGGAGACTTAGAGGGGCAGATGAAACCATTCTCTAAGAATTTATCCAAGTATTTTCGTAAATGTTGATTTTCATGTTCTGACAGGGCATACACACGACAGTTGGGAAGTATTCCCCCTGGGACTAGATCAATTTGACAGTCATAAGATCTATGAGGAGGTAAGTTCTCTGCTTCCTTCTCATCAAATACATCTTCATAAGACGAATACTGTTTGGCAACTGAACTTCTTTCTCTGCGGCTATGTAAGAATGGCGAACTTCCGATTCTTGAGTCCTTTGGAGACAATGTTCTTTACATAGCACTGATGAGAACACGATCTTTCGTTCAGCCCAATTAATCTCTGGATTGTGATGAGTTAACCATGGCAAGCCAAGGATGATCCCATACTGGGGAGCATGGATCACGTCAAGGATGAGTTCCTCTTTATGTTTCTTTCTTTGATTTTTACCTTCACAAATTATTGTCAAGGGGACAGTCTGAAGAGTTATCGGACCTCCAGTCAAGAGTTTTCCATCAACTGCCTGGATGGTTTCTGGAGTCTTCTTTTCAATACATGAGATCCCCCATGCATGAACCAATTGGGCGTCAACAAAGTTTCCGGTAGCCCCAGAGTCGACTAGAGCCTTCTTGAAATAGGTCTTTTTCTTGACCTGAACTCTTATTCCCAATTTTAGATGTTTGGATTGTGAAGGATCCACGGTGACACCCAAGAGCAACCCTTCTCTGCAACTTGGGTGCTTTAGATTTTCCGACTCGACTGATGCATTGGTTGCAACTTTCTGAACTGGGCCTCGCTTGCTCTTTGTTTTGATTGGACAATCTTTGGCAAAATGACCTTTCCGCCCACAATAGAGACATTGCCCATTTTTTCTGCGTAGATCCTTTTCGTCTTTGGTCAAAGGTCTCCTGATGGTTCCAATTTCCATCGGTTCCGGCGTTCTTTCTCTCGGAGTTCTTGAGTCTTTGTTATCATGAGCATGCCAAGAATGTTTTTCAGTCTTTTTACGCGTTCCTTTTCGTTCATTTAAACGATGATCAAGCCTCAAGACAAGGTTTATTAAATCTTGACAGTTTGCAGGTTGTGGGTCGATTCGCGCTAAGATGTCTTTTAGCTCCTCTTTGAGTCCCCTGCAAAACAAGGCCGCTTGTTTTTCTTCAGGCTAGGATGTCTCAGCGACCAGCCAATTAAAGCTGGCTAAATATGACACTAAGGTGGTCATTCCAACCTTGGCGGTAAAATCAGCTTACCGCTGTCAGAAGACCGCCAACATACCGCTGCGGCTGCGGTAAACCACCACGGTCATTCTGACCCACAACAGGCAAACCGCCAAAATACAGACATCCACAAAAGTCCGCCACACCAAAGGGCAACGAGAAACTAGCGATGACCAAACCTCCACCGTCACGCCAACAGAAATACTCCCACACTATCACAACACACAAATCCACGCGGCAGTCTTTCAAACGCGGTATTCTATTGGCGGTACACACCGCAGCGCTCAAAATACACACACACTTACAAAATACAACCACATTGGACAAATCAAAATACACACACCTGATACACATACAAACACCACTCCCACACACCCAAGACAATATAAAACACACACCCACATCACCCTCAAACCCCCACTCCTCCAGAATCGGGACCACGCACAGAGAAATAGAGATCCGAGCACCCAGACGCGCATTTTACTTTCACCCAGCAATATTACCACGCACTTCACACAACACACCAATACACATCACCACACTTAGCACCACACAATCCACCCCACACATCACCCACACCACCCCATGGCACCGCAAAGACACCCCAGGTTTTCTGAGGATGAACTCAGGGTCATGGTGGAGGAAATCGCACGGGTAGAGCCACAGCTCTTCGGAACACAGGTGCAGCACACCTCCATTGCCAGGAAGATGGAGCTATGGAGCAGAATAGTCGACAGGGTAAATGCAGTGGGACAGCACCCAAGAAATAGGGACGACATCAGGAAGCGGTGGAACGACCTACGGGGGAAGGTGCGTTCAATGGTATCCAGGCACAACATTGCGGTGCAGCGGACTGGCGGCGGACCCCCATCTCCTCCCCCAGAATTTACAACATGGGAGGAGCAGGTCTTGGCGATCCTGCATCCTGAGGGCCTCGCAGGAGTATCTGGAGGAATGGACTCTGGTAAGTCTCATCTTCACTACTTCATCCCCCCCACCCCACCAGCATGACAACTCATACCCCCACCCTCACCCCATCACACCTACTCCTTGCAAATGTCTCACCATCACAACCCACCCATCCCAACCCCAAGCCCTGCATGCGACCACAAAGCATGGACACCCATCACCAAAGCATGCCCACTGCACATCCCCATCCCCCCCCCAAACCACTGTCACAAAAGCCCCCACACAGGAATGCCAGCACTGGGGTACACGGGCACCCACCCATTGCATGCTATGGCACACACAGATGCAATAACCATCCATTTATACCCCTGCAGGACCCGAATGCCACGTCACCGCGCAGGAGGGTCCACAAATGTCCACTCTACCCCCAGAAGAGGCCCACAGTGATGACAGCACCTCTGTCGACCTGGATCTAGATGACCAGCCCGGCCCATCGGGGACCTCGGGACAGTCGGGTCCCCTCAGACAGCCACAGGCCACAGCAGACCTTCCCCCCTCTGGGAACACCAGCACAGCACCCATCCAGCGGGCCCATACCTCTGTCCCCAGAACACGTCAATCAGCGGTGTGTCCACCATTACAGGGCACCCAGGTTAACCCACCACCCCAACAACAACAGGGACCTGGGGGCAGTGGTAGTGGGCACACGGTCCAGGGGACAGAGGCTCAGGGAAACAGGGGAACTGAGAGGGCTGCTCTGTGACAAAGGGGGGACAGGCCCAGGGAACCCACTCTCCACGAGGCCCTCTCCTCCATCATGGGAGCCTACCATCATTCCCAGGAGACGATGACGACGGTCCTGGCCAGGTTTCAGGAGATCCAGCTCCTGCAGGAGGAACAGTATTTGGGGTTCAGGGAGGAACTACGAACCATCAGTTCCGCCCTGGGCACCATTGTAGGGGCTCTGGATCAGGTAGTCACCACATTGCGGGACACTGTGGCACCACAAAGGGCCCCTGACACTAGGATGGACCAAGAACTGCCTACCACCTCTGCCGGCGCTAGTGGACAGGAGGCCCCGCCACAGGACCAACAGGCCACCAGCACCCCACCCCCTGCAGAAGGAGAACCACCCCGCAAGCGGGCCCTGAGATCCAGGAAGAAGACAGAGTAAGATGCCAAGACCCCCGCCAGCAAAGGATACCTCCCTGATTGTCATCCCACTGACCCACATTGTCACCCTGTCCATCCTTAAACTGCCCCTGCTCCACTTCCCACAGCCATTTGGACAATGCACCTCTGATAATACTAGTCTGGACTCTGCCATGGACAATCCTCCACCATCACCCCTCACCGATTTGCAACCACCCACCAATATAGAGCACAGAAATAAACACAGTCATTGCACAAAACATTCTGGAGTCTGGCTGTGATTTAGTACAAATGTATTAGAGATTACTGTGCCAAAATGCATATTTACATTGTGATGCCAACATACCACTGTCACACAGCTGTAGTCCATGGGGAAACAAAGCAGATGTCACGCAGTGGGGCCCACATCTCTGAAATCGGAAGGGAAAGTCACAACTCAGTTACCATACACTGGGGGAAAAGGACAGACAGTAGAGACGTAGTAGTGGTTAAGTATATGTAATATGCCGGTGTGGATTCTTACCTGTGTGTCACTGAAAATACTGCTGTACTACTGTGTTCCTGTTGTCTATGTCGTCCTCTTCGGCTTCCTCGTTTTCACTCTCCACAGGCTCCACAGCTGCTACAATACCACCATCTGGACCATCCTCCTGCAGAAAAGGCACCTGGCGTCGCAAAGCCAGGTTGTGAAGCATACAGCAGGCCACGATGATCTGGCACACCTTCTTTGGTGAGTAGTAGAGAGAACCACCTGTCATATGGAGGCACCGAAACCTGGCCTTCAGGAGGCCGAAGGTCCGCTCGATCACCCTCCTAGTTCGCCCATGGGCCTCATTGTAGCGTTCCTCTGCCCTTGTCCTGGGATTCCTCACTGGGGTCAGTAGCCATGACAGGTTGGGGTAACCAGAGTCACCAATTAGCCACACACGGTGCCTCTGGAGTTGACCCATCACGTAAGGGATGCTGCTATGCCGCATGATGTACGCGTCATGCACTGAGCCAGGGAACTTGGCATTCACATGGGAGATGTACTGGTCTGCCAAACACACCATCTGTACATTCATCGAATGATAACTCTTCCTGTTTCTGTTAACTCCTGCTGGAGGGTACCAAAGCCACATGTGTCCCATCAATGGCACCTATGATGTTGGGGATATGTCCAAGGGCATAGAAGTCACCTTTCACTGTAGGCAAATCCCCCACCTCAGGGAAAACAATTTAGCTGCACATGTGTTTCAGCAGGGCAGACAACACTCTGGACAACACCTTGGAAAACATAGGCTGAGACATCCCTGATGATATGGCCACTGTTGTTTGAAATGACCCACTTGCAAAGAAATGGAGCACTGACAGCACCTGCACTAGAGGGGGGATCCCTGTGGGTTGGCGGATTGGTGACATCAGGTCTGGCTCCAGCTGGGCACACAGTTCATGGATAGTGGCTCGGTCAAGCCTGTATGTTAGTATGACATGTCTTTCCTCCATTGTCGACAGGTCCACCAGCGGTCTGTACACGGGAAGATTCCTCCATCTCCTCTCATGTCCCAGCGGACGGTGCCTATGAAGGACAACAGCGAGCACAGAGTCAATCAACCCACAGGTACGTAACCACAGCTTGCACATAACACGATTCCCAATGCATTGAATGGCTTGTATGAGTGTTGATGCAAGGCCTAGGTATGTGTGACGCAGTAGAAAGAAAGCCATGTGGGCCCCTGAAATGGCGGCTGCCTGACCTGTGAAGTGCGACAATGGGATGTGAGGTAAATGCGCTGGCGTGGCACACCGTGGCGGTAGGCGGTCGAAGACCGCGGCGCTAAGCACCATTGGTTAAGATTGAACCCTATGGGTCTCAGGAGCCAATGAAGATGTGCGCCTGCGGTCGCGGTTCGCACCACCGCGGTACGCACCACCACGGGCGTGACCGCCATTTTCTATCAGCTTAATCACTCGATACCTGATCTTCGAAAGGAGAGGACCTACACTGCAAGTGCTGCTGTGACCTCGGTCTGGAAGAGACAATGGCTCAGGCGACTGGGGAAAGGGCCCCTGCCTTCACTGCTCAGGAATTGGAGAAACTTGTGGATGGGGTCCTCCCCCAGTATGCGATACTCTACGGTCCTCCAGACCAACAGGTAAGAACTCTGGGACCATGCTTTGTGGGCAATGCCTGTGTTGAGTGGGGTGGATGAATGATGGTGGGGAGGGGAGCGATTGAGGCATGCATCAAACGACGGTGAGAGCATGTGCCACATGGCAAGGGTAGGGATGGGGGGCCAATCACATTGAACTTGCAGATGGTGATGACTATTTTTCCCCACCTGTACATTTCACATAGGTCAGCGCCCACCAGAAGATCGATATTTGACGTGCCATCGCCAAGGACGTCCGGACCCTGGGGGTCCACCAGAGACGGGGCACCCACTGCCGGAAGAGATGGGAGGACATCCGATGCTGGAGCAGGAAGACGGCGGAGGCTCAGCTGGGGATGGCCTCCCAACGTGGGAGGGGTGCCAGTCGGACTTTGACCCCCCTGATGTCCCGGATCCTGGCGGTGGCCTACCCCGATTTGGATGGGCACGTGAGGACATCACAGCAGACACAAGGGGGTGAGTACACTCTCATTCTGTTGACTTTGCGCGCAGTGGAGGTGTCTGGGTGGGGGAGGAGGGCTGTGGGTATCCCTAAGCCAGGGCGATTTCTGTAGGCTAGGACCCTCCGTAAGGCATGGCCCTGTGCCCCCGCCCCCCACCTCTGTAGGGTGCCAAGTACAGCTAATCAAGGCCCTGTGTCATCTATGTGTGCAGATGTCATCCATAGGCTTGCAGGCCATGTTCCACGGATTGAGTAGTCGACCCCTAGTGCGCGGCGTAGTGCAGGGGTCTTCTGTGTCTGTCTTGTCCGCCAACGGTGTCGCCAATGCACGCACTCAACATGTCTTTATTTTCTCCCCCCCCCTTTTTTGTGGTCTTCCTGTTCATGTGTGCATTAGCATCATCAGGCGGAGGAGAAGTGGCATCGGAGCAAGAGGGAGCTGCATCCCACATGGCCATGGAGGGCCATGCAACGGACTCCGAATTCACCAGTGGGACGGAGGGCGAGGGGAGTTCCACAGCGGGGACTCAGGCAGACATCAGCGACACGGACTCGTCCTCTGAAGGGAGCTCCCTTGTGGTGGCGGCAACATCTGTGCCCCCCGCAACAACAGGTACAGCCGCCACCCACCGCACCAGCACCGCCCTCCCAGCAGCCCCTCAGCGTTTGCCCCGTGCCCGCTCACCCAGGAAGGTGGCCATCTCCTTCGCCCCAGGCACCTCAGGCCCTGCCCCAGTCACCCCTGCTGCCCTCAGTGACGAGGTCATTGACCTCCTGAGGACGCTCACTGTTGGGCAGTCTACCATTTTGAAAGCCATCCAGGGTGTAGAAAGAGAGGTGCACCAGAGTAATGCATACCTGGAGGGCATTCATTCTGGTCAGGCTGCCCTACAGCGATCGTTCAACACTCTGGCCTCAGCACTGATGGCAGCCATTGTCCCTGTCTCTAGCCTCCCCCCTCCAACTTCCTCCACCCAGACCCTATCACCTGTACCTCTGCCTATCCCTGACACACCATCAGACCAGCCTGCACACACCTCAACACCCAAGGGAAGCTCAGGCAGACATAAGCACCACAGATCACACAGGCATTCACCCAAGCAACATCCACATACAGACATACCAACACCCACTGCCTCCACTGTGTCCCCCTCCTCCTCGTCTCACTCCTCCCTCCCTGTCACGTCTCCACTCACACCTGCATGCACAACATCTTCAGCCACTACGTCCATCACCAGCACACACACCAGAACCCCCCGCACACGTGCAGTCACCACCCCTACTACCAGTTACACGTCCCCTGTGTCCTCTCCCAGTGTGTCTGTGACCCCATCTTCCAAGATCCACAAACGCAGGCAGCCACCCGCCCAACAGCCATCCACCTCACGACAGCCTCCAGCCAAAGCACCTGCACCCAAAGACACCAGACACCAGACTTCTAAGAAGTTTTTCCTGTCCAAACTCAACCTCTTTCCACCAACTCCCCCACCCCGTCCATGTCATAGGACTATAGTCAGCACCTCAGCCACGACAAAACCGGGCCCTGTCATGACAGTCTGCCATGGACTGTGGAGTCCCCCACCCTCCAGGGCAGCAAGTTCAGTACGGAGCCAAGGCACGGGCAGCCCACCCCCGGAGAAACACCCAAAGATAGGCAGTGGCCGGCGCGAGAGGGTGAAAACAGCAGGGACTAAAACCCCTACCATGGCTCCGGCAGGAAGTGTGGAGACAGCTGGCACACCGCCCAAGGTGGGGAAGGGACACAGGCGATCAGGAAAGGCTGGGAAGGGCAGCACGCCCGACAACACCGCCATCAGCCCAGCTGGCCAGGAGGTCCCCGCCAGCCCCATCCCAGGTGAGCAGGAGGGCCCCGCCAGCCCCATCCCAGGTGGGCAGGAGGCCACCAACAGGCCCGGCACTGCAACCCAGGAGGGCCCCGCCAGCCACAGGACAGATGGGCAGGAAGGCTCCGCCAGCCACAGGACAGGTGGCAAATGACCTCCACGCCATGGCCAGATCCGCTGCACTGGGCACCGCCGTCTCAAGCACCGCTGAACTGGGCACCGCCGTCTCAAGCACCGCTGAACTGGGCACCGCCGTCTCAAGCACCGCTGAACTGGGCACCACCGTCTCAAGCACCGCTGCACTGGGCCCTGCATCTCAAGCACCGCTGCACTGGGCCCTTCATCTCAAGCACCGCTGCACTGGGCCCTTCATCTCAAGCACCGCTGAACTGGGCACCGCCGTCTCAAGCACCGCTGAACTGGGCACCGCCGTCTCAAGCACCGCTGCACTGGGCCCTTCATCTCAAGCACCGCTGCACTGGGCCCTTCATCTCAAGCACCGCTGCACTGGGCCCTTCATCTCAAGCACCGCTGAACTAGGCACCGCCGTCTCAAGCACCGCTGAACTGGGCACCGCCGTCTCAAGCACCGCTGAACTGGGCCCTTCATCTCAAGCACCGCTGCACTGGGCCCTTCATCTCAAGCACCGCTGCACTGGGCACCGCCGTCTCAAGCACCGCTGAACTGGGCACCGCCGTCTCAAGCACCGCTGAACTGGGCACCGCCGTCTCAAGCACCGCTGAACTGGGCCCCTCATCTCAAGCACCGCTGCACTGGGCCCTTCATCTCAAGCACCGCTGCACTGGGCCCTTCATCTCAAGCACTGCTGAACTGGGCACCGCCGTCTCAAGTACCGCTGCACTGGGCCCTTCATCTCAAGCACCGCTGAACTGGGCACCGCCGTCTCAAGCACCGCTGCCCCATGAGCGGCAAGGGCTGGCCCGCATCTGTGTTGGGCAGGGCTGCACGAAGCACTCTTGGCACAAAGCCCCCTCCAGATCCAGTGGAGACTGTTATCCACTTGTGAGACTGTGGCTTTGCACTCCCCAGGATGGTCCAGTGGGCACACCACCCACTGCAGAGACTTGTGAGACTGTGGCTTTGCACTCCCCAGGATGGTCCAGTGGGCAAACCACCCACTGCAGAGACTTGTGAGACTGTGGCTTTGCACTCCCCAGGATGGTCCAGTGGGCAAACCACCCACTGCAGAGACTTGTGAGACTGTGGCTTTGCATTCCCCAGGATGGTCCAGTGGGCAAACCACCCACTGCAGAGACTTGTGAGACTGTGGCTTTGCACTCCCCAGGATTGAACAGTGGCCATGGAGGCCCTTCGTGGATCTGGCGTAGTTCACTCATCTGGCTGAGGTGTCCCCCCTTCCCTTCCCTTCCCCCTGAGGTGCCTGTAGTTTTGCTATCTGATGCCCCTGCAGTGTTCTCTCCGTTAGAGTCAGGTATCTTGTGTGGGCTTTGCCCATGTGATTTGGGCCCAGTGGTCCACGGACAATGCATGCTACAATGCTCGGACTTGTACATTTATGTATATCAGATTTTTTGATGTGTAGATATATTTTTAAGCCAGTTATACAATATATTCCAATGTTTAGAATCATTTCCTTTTGTATTTGCATTCTTCTGGGGGGTTTGGGGGGTGTCACTCTGATGTGTTGCTATGCATTGATGTGTGTGTTGTAGTGGGTGAGGGTGAGGGTGGGTGTGTCGCGTATGTGTGTACCCGTAATATGTTCTTCTCCCCCCTCCCCTGTGTCGTAGGTGCAATACTCTCCGTTGTCTTCTGCGCCGGCGTTCATGCTCCTGGTAGAGGAGTAGGAACACTATCGCTGGGAGTATGTGGAGTTCGGGTTCCATGCTGTCCTGATTCCTCGTGGGGTATATGGAGGTGGGCGTTTTCCTTTGAAATGGCTGTTTCCACCGTGTTTTTATCGGCGGGGCTACCGCCCCGGAAAAGGTGGCGGATTAGTAGGTTGTGATACAGTGGGCGGTACATTGTCTCCCGCCTGTCTGTTGGCGGTGACCGCCGTGCTGTTGTTTGTGCCGCCTTGGCGGGCGGTGTGGTAATGTGGCGGTCTCTGTTGGCGGTTTCCGCCAGGGTTGGAATTCCATTTTTTACCCCGCCAGCCTGTTTGCGGTTTGGCCGCAGGTTTAACACCAACCGCCAGGGTTGGAATGACCCCCTAAGTCCTGATTCCCTTGGCGTAAGTCTAATAATTCACGAACAAAATTTTTCCAGTTGTACAACAGGGGACTATTTTTACGCACAAGAGGAATAGCCCAGGCAGCTGCATCTCCAGACAGATATGACAACAAGAAAGCTACTTTAGACTGGGCATCGGGGAAAGTCTGTGGTCTGCAGGTGAAGTGAAGTTCCACTTGAACCAGAAAAGATTGCGCTTTCAAGGGATCACCTGAGAAGCGTTCTGGGGGAGCTAAAGGAATGGCTGAAGGAACATTGAGGGAAATGTTAGTCGGATTACCTCCAGAAGTCTGAGAAGAAGTACCTGGCCAAGACACACCTGTGGGACTTTGTTCTTTCTTCTCAACCTTATTCTGTAACTGACTCACCCTCTCAGCTAGACTATTTGTCAAATCCTTTGATGATACCACTTCTGACTGGAGCTGGGTGATAGCCTGGACTAGCTTGTCCAGTGTGGCCATGCTGAGAACATACAAAAACCAGGAGGATAATAATTTGTGGGCTCACTATTCTGTCAGAGTCACCAGATCCTCGGGGTCCGTGCACGTTCCCAACACTTCCACCACAAGACAGCTCCAATACTCTGATTAGATTTATCACAGAGTCTAAGAGAGTCCAAGTGGGGAAAAGGGGATTAGGACGGGAACAGCTGGGAAGGAGACCTGTAGGAAGCAAAAGGTTAAAACACAACATCAAAATTACATCTCATGAAATCAGTACCATGATACAACTCTAAGCTTCGTCTTTTCCGAAAAACATGAACAACCCTAGAATAATCCTAAAACTGTCTAGGCTTTAGATGACCGAATACCTGAGGAGGAAACAGGAAAAGTTAAATAGGACTTTCAGATTCAAGTACTTTCTTTAGCATGAGAATCAGGAAACACTCTGAGCAATTTCTAAACAAGCATATGAATCTCCTTTTAGGAATACATATCAGGAACACACAGAATTACCTCTAGAACTCTGGTATTGTGTTGTGTTCATCTCAGAAAAAACATTGGGAAGTAAATTGCGCACACTGCAGATTTTTATATGATTATTAAACACCATAAAGGTTTGTGCACCATGAAATCACACAACGTAGATTCAAGGAATAAATCATGCGACGTGTCAACTTGAAATGCTACCAAGAAAATGTCTTAGAATGGTAGCGCACAGTAACTTACATTATTTATACATGAGGAAAGAATTGCGCGTCTTGCTGATTCAAATGCCACCATACAAAAGCCAAGAAATGGTAGCGCACAATGAATAACATGAAAAAACACTCAAGGAAAGAATCGCGCGTGTTGCCGATTCGAATGCCACCATGTAAATGCCGGAAAATGGTAGCGCACAATGAACTGCATGAATTACACACGAGAAGTGAATCGCGCGTTTCGCCGATTCGAATGCCACCATGTAAATGTGAAGAAAAGGTAGCGCGCAATGAACAGCAAAGTTAAATGCTCATGAAACGAATTGCACGTCTTGCCAACTCGTAAAACATCATGTAAATGTCAAGAAATATCAGCGCGCAATGAACAACAATGTAATAACGAAGTCAAATCTTTATGGAATAAATTGCGCGTCCTCCCTATTTGCAAACCACCATACAAATGTCAAAAAATGACAGCACACAAGTAATCTGTTATTCATTTAAGAATTAAAATCAAGAATATGAAAATTCTCAATTACTGTGTTGGGAAATGTCCAAACACCGTCTTACCGCCTGGAAACAGTGATCACCAATGAGAGATGAGTGCAGAAGACTGGAAAATCCAAATAGGCCGCCGGGACAGGAGCTCAGGAAGAAGCTGCTGCTCTGCACCGGGACCTCTGAATAGTGAGCACTGGAAGTTGGGCTGACTCTCTTTTATAGAGTCTTGGCCCAGCCTAGAACCACGCCCAGGCATGTTGCAGAGAAAGTCTCCAGAAGGCCCTGGAAAGGGACCACACCCTAACACACTCTGAATGTCTGCAGCAACACATTGTAAATGTACAGTATTTATAAGCACCTTAAAAATGAATCTTTTGGATGGAATTCTGCAATGCAAAAGGTTAAACAATAACATATCATCACAATGCATAAATTACTTTATCTTGCAAGTGTTGGGTTTTTGCATTCTAGATGCCCGTAGAGCGCGCACTGTCCTGGTGTTGACAGTGCTGAAGGAAGTACTCAACACCAGGAGGGACACTGTGGCACTACAAGGGGCCCCTGACACTAGCATGGATGATGAACTGCCTACCACCTCCGCCGGCGCTAGTGGACAGGAGGCACCACCACAGGACCACCACACCAGCACCCCACCCCCTGCAGAGGGAGAACCACCCCGCAAATGGTCCCTGAGATCCAGGACAAAGACAGAGAACTATGCCAAGACCCCCGCCAAGAAATGAGACCACCCTGAATGTCAGCTTACTGTCCCACTTTGTCACCCTGTCCATCCTCAAACTGCCCCAGCTCCACTTCCTATGCCCATTTGGGCAATGCACCTGTGAGACTAATAGACTGGACTCTGCCATGGACATTCCTCCACCATCACCCCTCACCATTTTACAACCCCCTCCAATATTGAGCACTTAAATAAACACCCTTAAAGCACAAAACAATCAGGAGTCTGTCTGTGATTTTGAAATACTGTATTAGCAATTACAGTGGCGAAATACTCTTTCAATTGTAATGTCAACATACCTATGTCACACAGCTCTAGTCCATGAGGAAACAAAACAGATGTCACACTGTGGGACACACATCTGTGAAATCGTAAGGGAAAGTGACAACTCAGTGACCATACACTGGGTGAAAACGACAGACAGTAGAGAGGTAGTAGTGTTAAAGTACATGTAGTAGGCAGGTTTGTATTCTTACCTGTGTCTCACTGGAAATATTGCAGGATCACCGAGTTCCTGTTGTCCATGTCCTCTTCTTCTGCTTCCTCGTCTTCACTGTCCACAGGCTCCACAGCTGCAACAACACCGCCATCTGGACCATCCTCCTGCAGAAAAGGCACCTGTCGTCACAAAGCTAAGTTGTGAAGCATACAGCAGGCCACGATGATCTGGCACACCTTCTTTGGTGAGTAGAATAGGGATCCACCTGTCATATGGAGGCACCGGAACCTGGCCTTCAGGATGCCGAAGCTCCGCTCTATTATCCGCCGAGTTCGCCCATGTGCCTCATTGTAGCGTTCCTCTGCCCTTGTCCTGGCATTCCTCACTGGGGTCAGTAGCCATGACAGGTTGGGGTAACCAGAGTCACCTGCAAATAGCGAGGGACAACTGTTAAACATACACTAACCTGTAGGGATATCCCCAGACCCAGACAACCATCCCCACTGACTTGCTTCCAGGTGCTCACCTATAAGCCACACACGGTGCCCCTGGAGTTGACCCATCACATAAGGGATGCTGCTATTCCGCAGGATGTAGGCGTCGTGCACTGAGCCAGGGAACTTGGCATTAACATGGGAGATGTATTGGTCTGCCAAACACACCATCTGCACATTCATCGAATGATAACTCTTCCGGTTTCTGTACACCTGTTCACTCCTGTGGGGGGGGGGTACCAAAGCCACATGGGTCCCATCAATGGCACCTATGATGTTGGGGATATGTCCCAGGGCATAGAAGTCTCTTTTCACTGTAGGCAAATCCTCCACCTGAGGGAAAACGATGTAGCTCCGCATGTGTTTCAGCAGGGCAGACAACACTCTGGACAACACTTTGGAAAACATAGGCTGGGACATCCCTGATGCTATGGCCACTGTTCTTTGAAATGACCCACTTGCAAGGAAATGGAGTACTGACAGCACCTGCACTTGAGGGGGAATTCCTGTGGGATGGCGGATAGCTGACATCAGGTCTGGCTCCAGCTGGGCACACAGTTCCTGGATTGTGGCACGGTCAAGCCTGTAGGTGATGATCACATGTCTTTCCTCCATTGTCGACAGGTCCACCAGCGGTCTGTACACCGGAGGATGCTGCCATCTCCTCACATGTCCCAGCGGACGTGCCTATGAAGGAGAACAGCGAGCACAGAGTCAAACAACTCAGAGGTACGTACCCACAGCTTACACAGAACACAAATCATAATCCGAATATTGGCCTGTATGAGTGTTGAGCCAAGGCCTAGGTATGTGTGACGCAGTTAAAAATTAAGCCATCTGGGCCCCTGAAATGGCGGCTGCCTGACCTGTAAAGTGGGACAATGGGATATGAGGTAACTGCGCTGGCGTTGTTCACCATCATGGTAGGCGGTTGAAGACCGCGGCGCAATGCTGCATTGGTTAACATTGGACCCTATGGGTCCCAGGAGCCAATGACGATGTACGCCGGCGGTGGCGGTACGCACCGCCGCGGACGTGACCGCCATTTTCTATCTGTTCAATGACTCGATACCTGATCTTCGACAGGAGAGAACCTACACTGCAAGTGCTGCTGTGACCTCGGTCTGGAGGAGACAATGGCTCGTGCGTCTGGGGAAAGGGCCCCTGCCTTCACATCGGAGGAGTTGGAAAAACTCGTGGATGGGATCCTCCCACAGTACACGCTACTCTACGGTCCTCCAAACAGGTAAATACACTGGGAGTATGCTGTATGGGCTATGCCTGTGTGGAGTGTGGTGGATGAAAGATGTGGGGGGGGGGATTGAGGCGTGCATGAAACGACGGTGAGTGCATGTGCATCATGGCCAGGGTAGGGATGGGGGCCAATGACTGTGACGGTGCATTTGGTAATAACTTTTCTTTTCCCCCTGTACAATTCATGTAGGTCAGCGCCCACCAGAAAAAAGATATTTGGCGTGCCATCGCCAAGGACGTCCGGACCCTGGGGGTCTACCACAGACAGAGCACCCACTGCCGTAAGAGATGGGAGGACATTCACCGCTGGAGCAAGAAGACGGTGGAGGCCCAGCTGGGGATGGCTTCCCAACGTGGGAGGGGTGCCCGTCGCACCATGACCCCCCTGATGTTCAGGATCCTGACGGTCGCGTACCCGCAGTTGGATGGGCGCTTGAGGGCATCACAGCAGCAACAAGGGGGTGAGTACACTCTCATTCTGCTGATTTTGCGCGCAGTGGAGGTGTCTGGGTGGGTGAGGTGGGCTGTGGGTTTCCCTAAGCCAGGGCGAGTTTAGTAGGCAAGGTCCCCTTGTTCTGGCAGACCCTGTGGCACCCCACCCCACCTGTGTACAGTGCCAAGTACACCTAGTCAGACTCCTGTGTTATCCATGTGTGCAGATGTCATCCATAGCCTTGTAGGCCAAGTCCCAGGGATTGAACAGTGGAGGCCAAGTGTGCGGCGTAGTGCAGGGGGCTTCTGTGTCTGTCGTGTCCACCAACGGTAGCGGTAATGCATGCACTCAACATGTCTTTCTTCTGTTGTCCCCCCCATTTTTGTGGTCTCCCTGTTCCTGTGTGCAATAGCATCATCAGGCGGAGGAGCAGTGGCACCAGAGCAGGAGGGAGCTGCATCCCACATGGCCCTGGAGGGCGAGACAACGGACTCGGAGTTCACCAGTGGGACGGAGGGCGAGGGGGGCTGCACGGCGGGGACAGGAGCTGACACCAGTGACACAGACTCGTCCTCTGATGGGAGCTCCCTTGTGGTGGCAGCAACATCATTGCCCCCCGCTTCTACAGGTACAGCCGCCACCCCCCCTACCAGCACCGCCCTCCCAGCAGCCCCTCAGCCTTTGCCCCGTGCCCGCTCCCCCAGGAGGGTGGGCATCACCTTCGCCCCAGGCACCTCAGGCCCTGCCCCAGTCACCCCTGCTGTCCTCAGTGAGGAGGCCATTGACCTCCTCAGATCCCTCACTGTTGGGCAGTCTACCATTTTGAATGCCATCCAGGGTGTAAAAAGGCAGTTGCAACAAACAAATACATTCCTGGAGGGCATTCATTCTGGTCAGGCGTCCCTTCAGCGAGCTTTTCAGACTCTGGCCTCAGCACTGATGGCAGCCATTGTCCCTGTGTCTAGCCTCCCCCCTCCAACTTCCTCCACCCAGACCCAGTCCCCTGTACCTCTGCCTATCCCAAGCACACCTTCAGACAAGCATGCACACACGTCAACACACAAGGGAAGCTCAGGCAAACAGAAGCACCACACTTCCCACAGGCACTCACCCAAGCATCACACACATGCAGACACACCAACATCCACTGCCTCCACTGTGTCCCCCTCCTCTTCGTCTCCCTCCTCCCTTCCAGTCTCGTCTACACTCACACCTGCATACCTGCATGCACTACATCTACAGCCACTACTGCCATCACCAGCACACACACCACCACACCCCGCTCACGTGTAGTCACCACCCCCACTGCCATTCATACGGCCCCTGTGTCCTCTCCCAGTGTGTCTGTGACGCCACCTCCCAAGATACACAAACGCAGGCACCCACCCACCCAAAAGCCATCCACCTCACAACAGCCTCCAGCGCATGCACCTTCACCCAAAGTCACCAAACGAACACCTCCTACAACCACAACCTCTTCTCCACTCCCAAACCCCCTCCAGCTACCCATCCCAGTGTTTCCCAAAAACTTTTCCTGTCCAACCTTGACCTCTTTCCCTCACCTCCCCCACCCCGTCCGTCTACTAGGGCCCGACTCTCCAGGTCCCAACCTAGCACCTCAGCCATAACATCTCCGGGACCAGTGGTGCCTGTAGTCACTGGAATCTGGAGTGCACCGGCCACCAGGTCAGCCAGTGTGGCACGGAGCCACAGCACAGACAGTCCCCCACCTGTGAAGTATCAAAAGTTGCCCCGTGCCCGGCGGAAGAGGGGGAAGAGTCCAGCCACCAAAGCCGCTCCCAGGGGTACAGGTGGGAGTGTATAGTCAGCTGCGACACCTTCCGAGATGGGGAAGGGCCACAAGAAAGTCAGCAGGTCTGGGAAGAGCAGCACGGCGGAGAAGACCACCATCATCCCCGCTGCCCAGGAGTTCACCGCCATCATCCCCGCTGCCCAGGAGGCCACCGCCATCATCCCCGCTGCCCAGGAGGCCACGGCCAGCACCTGCCCTGCTGCCCAAGAGACCACCGCCATCATCCCCGCTGCCCAAGAGGCCACCGCCATCATCCCTGCTGCCCAAGAGGCCACCGCCATCATCCCCGCTGCCCAGGAGGCCACCGCCAGCACCTGCCCTGCTGCCCAAGAGGCCACCGCCACCAGCCCCGCTGGGCCAGAGAGGACCGCCAGCACCAGCCCCGCTGGGCCATGAAGGACCGCCAGCAGCTGAGTCACTGCAAAGGACCCCGCTGCAACAAGCACCGCTGAACAGGGCACCGCTGTAACAAGCACCGCTGAACAGGGCACCGCCGCAACAATCACCGCTGAACAGGGCACCGCCGCCACAAGCACCGCTGGCCCATGAGCGTCAAGGGCACTGATGCTACTGAGTCCGTCACGAGCAGCATGAAGCACTCTGGGCACCAAGCCCCCTCCAGATCCAGTGGAGAAAGGCATCCACTACCTCAGTCCTTGGCAGGATGAAGCACTCTGGGCACAAAGACCCCTCCAGAACCAATGGAGAAAGGCATCCACTACCTCACTCCTTGGCAGGATGAAGCACTCTGGGCACAAAGACCCCTCCAGAACCAGTGGAGTATCACATCCACTACCTCAGTCCTTGGCAGGATGAAGCACTCTGGGCACAAAGCCCCCTCAAGAACCAGTGGCGTTTCACATCCACTACCTCAGTCCTTGGCAGGATAAAGCACTCTGGGCACAAAGACTCTTCCAGAACCAGTGGAGACTGTCATCCACTTGAGAGACTGTGGCTTTGCACTCCCCAGGATTGAACAGTGGGCAACCCACCCACTGTAGAGACTTGAGAGACTGTGGCTTTGCAATCCCCAGGATTGAACAGTGGGCAACCCACCCACTGTAGAGACTTGTGAGACTGTGGCTTTGCACTCCCCTGGATTGAACAGTGGGCATGTGGCCCCCTCGTGGATTTGGCGTCGTGCACTCAACCGGCTGAGGTGCCCCCCTTTCCCTCCCCCTGATGTGCCTGTTTTATTTCAATCTGATGCCCCTGCAGTGTTCTCTCCGTCATGGTCGGGGATCTTGTGTGGGCCTCGCCCATACCGTGTGGGCCCAGTGATCCACAGACTTCAATGGAGCACTACCTGGACTACTATTCTTGGTGTATATTTTGTTAATAGTGTATATATGTATATTTTTGCGTACTGCATTTTAATATATTACAATGGTTAGACTCATTTTCTTTGGTCTTTGCATTCTTCCGGGGGGGGGGGACTATAATGTATCATGATGTATTAGTGTGTGTGTTGTGGTGGGTGAGGTGGGGGTGTTGTAGGTGCAGTACTCACCCTCCCTGTGTCGTAGGTGCAGTACTCACTGTGGTCTTCGCTGCCGGCGTTCGTGCTCCTGGTAGAGGAGCAAGAAGATAAGGGCTGGCAGGATCTGCAGCTCTGGTTCCATGGCGTCCTGGTTCCTTGTGGGGTGTGTAGAGGTGAGCGTTTTTCCTTCGAAGTCCTGTTTCTGCCGTGTTTTTATCCACGGCGAATCCTCCCCGGAAAAGGTGGCGGATTGGTAGGTTGTGATACTGTGGGCGGTACTTTGTCCTCCGCCTGTCTGTTGGCAGTGACCCCCAAGCTGTTTGTTTGTTCCGCCGTGGCTGTTAAAGTGGCTGTCTTTCTTGGCGGTCTCCGCCACGGTCGTAATTCCAATTTACCGCCGGCCTGTTGGCGGTCTTACCGCCACTTTAACACCATCCGCCAGGGTTGTAATGAGGGCCTTAATCTCTTACACCATGAAACGGAGAGTGTCTTTCTGTGGGTCATAATTTGAAATTGTGTGCATGTATTCATTTTCTTGCTATGTACGAATTACCAACAAAGGTGTAACCTTAAAGGTTTTTTCCTGATGGTTTCATAAATATTAATTTAATCCTCGCTCAATAAACTTGTGTCCTGCACATGCGTTTTACTTGCAAGTACTGGGTTCTGTAGTTTTGCATTTCCTAAGCTAGAGAATGGTAATGTGTCTTTAGGCATCAATACAGCATCATTTGCTAAGCATAAAACCCATATGTCTGCAGTTTAAATGCTTTTAAGCCAGCAAATTCATCAAAGAACACAGATTGGTTTACAGCTCCATGTCATATTGCATCAGCAGTTTAACTAAAGAACGTATTGATGCCTCGTCACTAAAACCTAATGGGAACCCAAAAGGGACAATTTAACCATCCACAGAATTATCCTGCTGTTGATGAACAGCCCATCCAACCAATGTCAAACCATCAAAAAGCAAGAAAGCCAATGGCTGATGGAGGCTGACTCAAAGCCTCATCTACGTACATCTTGTTATTCTACTTGTTTGAAGAATTGATGACATGAGGACTGGTATCTTTATTATGTGGTTACCCAGGGTAGGCCAAATTTGATGATCAAAGGTAAACATCTTGTGTCGTTAAATCTCACTGGCCTGTCAAATTAAAACCACCTTAGAGTTAGTGCCACAAAACAGCTTCACTCACATGTGATTTTACCCAATGGCCGACACCCGCACTACCTCTCCGGTGAGTTTGCCGACACTGGCGAGGTATGAGAATGTATCTCTGGTGCTCTGCCCCCAAGGAGCTCCTTTATTCTTTTTTTAGATCAGGCTGTTCAGAAGAGCTTCCTGAACAGCATGAACAATTTTTTGTTTTTTTTTACCTGTTAGGAGGACAGGAACAGATCCAAGCAGGGTCATTAGGAGTCCCCGTGCCAATGTGGTGTGGTAAAAAATATATATTCAGCTTCGCATGTTTCTGAAAGCTGGGAAGATGGTGACTTTACCACAGCAAACAATTTGTTGATGCCATTTTTAGAAAAACACACACTTTTACTCAGAGCAAGTTTTTCATATTTTTCCCCCAAAACTCAACATTTAGCTATATTTTGCCTGTTCACTGCTTTCCCCCCCTACCAGTAAACCTCCCCTCCCACCCTCCCCCCGCCCAGGGGAATTTACTAACCCTGGGTACTATTAGAATCTCCAAGATGTTGGAAAAAGACACAATTTGTTGTGGATATCTTATGTGGAAAACAGCTATGGGTCTCTAAATGCAAGCTACCACAAATAGCCAAAAAGGGCTCAACACTGGGGAAGGGGGGGGCAGCAGCTAATGGGTAAATAGGGCATAATGTAATTACAGGAACACAAATGTTCAAACATGATGTGTATAATTATAATTATTCTGCTTTTGAGATGCCAGTCCCCTGTAACTGCCCCAGTTAAGTTCTCCCAAAGCATTTGGTTGTTTGACCACTTTTAAGTATGAACTGCGCAGTAAGCACTGGATGTCATGTGAGAGAACCAGAGGGCTGTTCCAGACATGCTGCAGTGAAGTGTGGCCTGCACCCAGGCATGCAAAAAGAATTAGGCTCTCATTAGAAAGGGGTCCAATAGGGATTTAGCACATCTTCTAAAAACTTTTATCATGACATGAGCTGTTGACTGTGTGTGGTAAATATTTCCTAATCTGTGTATTCCCTCTGAAAATGGGGAATAACTTGAAATTTGTTGCTTACTACTTTAAATTCCATATGTTTTTGTATTAGCTGCACCTATTCACCAGGTAAACTTTGGCAGGTTAGACGTGGTGAGATGAATTAGCAGGTATTTAGAGATGGCATGGCATGGGGCGCTGCCTGTGCCTGCCTTAGGCGATTGGTCTCCCACTGTCTCTTTGGGTTTCCCCTGTGGTCGGTTGGCCTTGGTCCCCGTCTCTTCTGCATGTCAGTTGGGGTTCTGCCCCGTGTGTCTTTTTGGCTGGGTTTCCTCTGCGTGCCCTTTTTCCTGGTGGGCTGTGCTCCCATTTGTTTTTTCCTTTCTGGCCCACTCTGGTGTGGCCAGTCTGGTGGGGCATCGTTCTGGGTTTTCCCTCTGGGAGTGGAGGCCTCCTTGTCTTTGGCGTTTCTCCTTCCTGTCTGTTTCATGATGGCGTGTACTCGTGGTCCATGTCCTGTTCCCAATGGTGGGGTACGGTCACCTGCGTGCCCACCCCTGGTGCAGTGTACTTTGCTGTCAGTTGGGGGGGAGGGGATGCTCTTGGATTGTTCCCCAGCCTGGCTGTGGCTTTCTGGTGTGGGGGTTCTGTTGCCTTCCTCCACATCTGTGTTACATCCTGCTTCATGCCCTTCCTGGGTCATTGATGACCCTTCCGCTGGGTGTTCTTCCCTTCTGTGGTCTCCTGCTGTTGGGTATTGCCCCCTTTGCTTGGCTGTCTGGGGTCTCCTCCATTCTTGCTGAGCCCACTGTTGGCATGGGGTTTTTCGATTGGGGTGCAGTTTTTGACAGCTCTGGGCTTGTTCGCCGTGTCCTTTTCCGGAAGGGAGTCTTCCACGTTTCTGCTGCGGTGGGGCTCTTCCACGGGGGATTCTTGGCCTGGTGTGGGCTTTTGGGTATCCCTGTTTTCACTCTCTCCTCTCTGCCATTTGTGTTCTAGGGGGTTGCGGCTCCACTGCTGGTTCACCTTCTTTTGGATTATCTCTTGTGGCCTTCTTTGGCCGCTTGGCTCCTTCGTGGCCGGTCTTCTCTGGTCCTTTGGCGATTCTTTCTGTTTGTGGGGGCATTTGGGGCTCATTCTGGTTGGTACCTTTTTTTCTGGCCCTGCTTTTTGTTGGGGTTGGCTTTTATCTTGGTTTTCCTCTCGGTGTTGGGGCCTCCCTTTCGGGCTCAGGATCTAGGCTCGTTCACCAGGGTCCTGTTGCTGCATCTGTTGGCACTGCCTGCTTCGCACTTATGGGCTCTTTTGTCTCTCGTAGGGTCCTCCCTCTGGGTTTTTGGTCTTGCTGGTCGTGGTAGCTCAGGCACCATGCATGGTCTTCTTGTGGCTGTTTGGCCTTTTTCGTTGCTGGGGTTCCCTGGCTTCCGGTTCCTCCTTTGCTTCCCAATGCAGTGGCCTGTTCCTTTGATTGGGGCTGGGCCTCCTTCGGGCTTTCTCCTTTCCAGCCCGCTGCTCCTTTCTGCTGGATCTTCTCTTGGTTGCCGCCTAGGGGTATTGGACGTGCTTTCCGGCGGGTTTTGTCCCTCTGTGTTTTTCTCCTCTGGCCTTCAGGGGGTGCTCATTTCCTGGTTCTCTCTCTGAGAGGGGGTGTTGTCCCTTTCTCTCTTGGCATTGGCGTGGCCTGGTGTTGTTTGTGGGATGCCCTCTGCCAGGTGTTTTCTTCTCCGACCACTGTCTTTTGTCACGCAGCAGTGCTGGTGTTCGGCTTCTGGAATGTTTTCTTCCTCACTTCTCTTGTTTCCTCTCTCCTGGGTCTGTTTCCTCTTTTGGGGCCTGCTGTCTACAGGTGGAGAGTGAGGGTGTGGGGGTCCAGCCAGTCCCCAGGCCCTGGTGTCTATTGATCTTTCCTCTGCGGCCCTTGTTGCCTTGTGTCTGCCTCCCTTCTGGTGCAGGCCTTGGGTGGTTCTTGGTGGTCATTTTTGCTCTAGTGATTGGGTTCTCATTCCCAAGGGGTTCTTTGTTGGTGCTCCATGGTTGTTTCCCGTCCCTGTCCATTGCCTTCCGCTCTGCTTCTGCGGAGGCTCTTGGTTGGTTCATGGTTTGGCTGGGTCTCCTGTGCTGGGGCTTCCCAGGTTCCTGGCAGTTGCTGTGTGATGCTCTGGTCACCAGCTGTTTGTCTCCCTTCTCTTTGCCTCGGGTCTGTTTTTGCGGGTCCTGGTCAGTGAGTGTGGGGGGGTTTTCTGTTGGTTTGCTCTCTGTGCATCCTCCCTCAGTTTGGGTGGACGACTTTTGGGTGGTGTTGGCGTTGTCCGCTTTCTTGCACTAGGGGCTGTGTGTTTTTCTTGCCTGTCTTTTTTGGGGGTCTTTCAAGGCGGGTGGTTTTTCTGAGGTTTTCTCTCTTTCCTCTGGTGTCCCGGGCTGTGGGTTCTGTTCTTTCTGTGTCTCAGGAGTGGGCTGCTGTTAGGCTTTTCTCATTGTCGTGGTATTTTTTTGTTGGCCCTCTCCTAGTTGGGGTCTCTGTGTTCGTTGGGCCTAGGTGCCCTTGTCTTTTTCGGGGCATGGGTGCTTTTGGGTTCCGCCTCTTCCTTTTTTCCCTTGGCCTCTCGGTTTTCTGTTGCTTGCACCACATTCTTTCTCAGCCTTGGTTCTTTGGGCATGGTTGTCTCTGGGTTGGCCTCTTCCTCCCTGGCTTTGCCTGGGTTTTGCCGTTGGGGTTGGCTTCCTGGTTTTTCGGTTGTCTGCGATTCCTCGTTGTGACATGTTTCCTTCTGGCCTTTTTTTGTACGTCTGGTAGTCCTCCTCAGGCGGGTGTCTTGGGATGGTCTCTGCAGGTGGTTGCGGTCACCTGGGATGCGGTTTGGTGTGTTCCTTTTCTTGTGCTCTGCCTCTCTGATGGCTGGACTGCCTCTGCTTCTTTGGACTGGAGTTGTCGCTTCTTTCCTGGTTTGTGCTCTGCTGCTACCTTGCCCTGGGGATCCTGAAGGGGCTCTGTTTTTTTTTCTCCCACACTACTTGTTTCGGGTTCCTGTGTTGCTTTTCTAGGATCCCTTCTTGTGGTTCTTCTGTTGTTTCTGTCCGGTTCTCAGAAGGCCGGCTTTGCCTGCTTTGGTATTCTCCACATAGTGATGAATGGGACAAGGACTAGAGGGACCTGGGGTAATGTGCCATTACTTACTGGTAATCTTCATTACTCTTGGTCCTGTTGTCCTCGTCCCATTCATCACACCCCACCCTCCCGTCCGGCCGGCCTCCTGTTGGGGGCTTGGTAGATGCTGGGTGAGTACTACCGGAGGGAGGGGGTGGGAGGGCATGTCCCAGCATTCCTCAATCTCTTTTTTCTGTCATGGAGACAGTGATCTCCACATAGTGATGAATGGGACGAGGACAACAGGACCAGGAGTAGTGAAGATTACCGGTAAGTAATAGAACATTACCACAAATATCAGAATTCCTCACCACACTCATGATAAGGGGCTTAATGGTGACAAACTAATGTCTGATTAGAAAACATTCCACTCCAGGGGCCACATTTACAGCAAAGTGAAGCAATGCAGCGCGGCAAGTCACTGGGAGAGGGCAGGAATGTGCCAGATTTAAGGCATTCTTTGCCTATGCGCTAGTGGACAATGGGCTGCCTAGAGCCAACCCAGGGGCCCTCGTGCCATGGTGCCGCGTACCTGTGTTGCACGCAGGACTGTTTTTGCCTAGAAAGAGGCAGCTTCCAGCACAAACACCATCCTTAGAAGCAAATTCCTCCATCTATGTGTGCTGCAGAACGCAACCTGCATAGAATCAGGAAGTAAGGAGGAAAAATAGATATTTCTCCTTGTTACTCCTCTCCTGGGGAGGCGTGTCTCTTTGGCGCACTCCCTGATTCACCAGATAGGTAAATCTGGGAATGCATCGAAAACCATGGGAGTCCCAAGACACTCCCATGGAACATCTCCCTCGCGCAAAGTAATGCAATCCAGCGATTTGCTCTACGTTGCATTACACCAGATTATGTAAAGCCATTCAAGGCCATGCAGAGTGGCTTTGGGTGGCTTCAAAAATCTGACTTAGAGGTTTGTATCACACATGCAAGAATGACGCAAAGCTCTCATAAACATTCCCCCAAATGTCCTGCTGTCAATCACTTTATTTTGCTATCATTCTAGGTACAAATTACTAAATAGAACATGTTTGTGCATTAATACATGTTGGTTTGTCTGGTTGGGTGGAGACAGTAGATGACACGTGGCAAGAAGATGTGGGCAGGAAGAGGGGGAAGTGATGGTCTGGAATGGGTATCTGGCAGGGAGTGAGCACAAGAAGCAAAAGAACCAGGGGAGCTCTAATCAGGGGGAAAATGGGCATGGAAAGGTGAGAGCCAGAGAGTGTAGGTGATGGGAAATAGCTCTGGAGGGAAGAGAAGACATAGTCGCAGGAGGTTGGCAGGAAACAAAGCATGGCAGAAGGAGAGAATATAACAGGAAGCCTAGAGGAACAGTGATTGGACAGGGGAGTTGGTGGTCAGAGTATATTAGCTAAGTCACTCACTAGAAAAGTGATAGCCTCGGTGTTTTGTGCCCTAGAACGATAGCACTGGGAAGAGAGAAGGGACTGATACGGGAGCTTGTTGGGATGTCCCCCGTGAAAATCTGACCCTGGATGGTCAAAACTCTTCCCAGTGGCACTGAAAGGGGGTCTTGATCAAAACAAGTTGAATAGACCCCCAATCACTTCTGCTAATGACTCTTAGACCCTCAATCACCCCTAAGGGAAGAAAACATTTTTTTTATTAATATAGTCGCTATCAGATCGGATCACTTCTCCAGGACACCTGTAGATGAGAAATGTGCTTCAAAAGTTGTCAAAGTATATATAAGCCTAACCCTTTCTTATGACACCAAGGGCCATATTTATAGACTGGATTGCGACGCTCGACGCAAACCTTAAGTGAGATTTATGAAGCCATGCAAGGCAACCTTACGCCACAAAGCCTATAAATATGGGCAAAATGTGTTTTAGATAAAAAAATTCTGATAGGCACACGTAATTTGCGTAGTTAGCAAAATGTACCTTTACACAAATCGCACAATTACACAAACTTCCAAATATTGGAAATTATGCCAGCATGACATTTCGCACAATTCTTTGCTGCGCAACACTGGTTTGAGTAGAAAATCTGTCACTAGAGACATTTCCTTCAAGCCAGGCCCCCTTCCAGCTCATGTGGTGACTGTAAACGAGATGTGCGTCCTTGATCTCAGTTTTCAGTTGAGATATCCCAAAGTCCATTTTGTGTAAATTACGCATTATTTCAAATATTTTTGGGCTAAATATGTGACTTTGCACGCTATGAAAATGAAAGAAGATGAAAATGGTTGCCTGTCACAGCAGAACACAATAAGCATCAGTGCCACCAAACAGTACAAGTGCCACAGAGGGACATTTTCAGAGACAAACTGAATAAAGGAAAACGCTACTCTCACTCGCCATGTGGCAAAATTCAAAACACATATGTTTATATGTCAAGAATGCAAAAACAAAATAAACTCCGCTTTATATAGCAGGTGCTGCGTCTGTGCTGGGAAAAGAGCTGTCATGTGGGTAGAAAAAACAGCGCTACTTATCTCTCAGTCGCATATGCTTTACTGCGCAACACAAATATGTGCTGGCCACGCGCGCCTTTTCACTGTACTGTCGAGAGATGAGTCCTTCCCTTCAATTAAGCAGTGTGCTGTCTGCCTGTATCCTACGCCTTTTCTTCCTTTCCCCTGTTGCAGCATAAGGCTGGATTCACAAACCCAACTGCACGCAGAAAAAATGACTTTATTCACGAGTAGAAATTCACATTTGCAATTCATAAAAGCATTGCACTATACAATCAGGGCCGGCTTTAGCGCTGGTGGCACCCGGTGCAACAAACTTCTTTGGGGCTCCTCCATCCCCATGACCTCCTCCTCGGATTCCCTCACTACCACCCGGCAAATGTGCCCCTCATCTCTCCATAGCCCCCCTTTCACATACATTCATTTGTTTTAAGGCGCTTGTAAAGGCTGGCTTTACTAATCCACTCAGCTATCCACATAAAATACAGATCTGTTCTTTGCAGCAGGCATATTAACCCTCTAAGCTACCTTAGATGAGTCAAAACTGCCACAAGACAAAACTATGATCTCTCAGTCCAGCAGGAACATTAATCCCAGTGGTTATCTTGACATTTTTATTGCTGCCTGAAAGCTGGACACAAAAGGAACTCTGAAGAAGGTGCTTTCAAACCTTAAGGTATTACTTAACATAGCAACACCCCTAAGGTCAGTGCCCCATATTTATGAAACGTGGTGCTTTCCTGTCCTTTCCCCTGCAAAGGCGTAAAACCGGCTGCCTAGTGCCAACGCAGGCACCCTTGCACCATGCCGGCGTCGCAGGCAGGATTGTTTTTGTGCAGGAGGACAAACCTTCCTGCACAAAAACAATCCCAGGAGGTGCTCTTCCTATGTGAGCTGCAGAATAGGAAGAGGGAAAAATGAGGAGAAATGAAAATATTTCTCCTTGTTACGCCTGCTTTAGAGAGGCGTACGTTTTTGGCGCTGCCTCAGGTTTACGTGATTAAGTAAATCTGGGTATGCATCAAAATCCATGGGTGTTGCGTGGGAAAACCCAACGCAGCGCCCCTGGATCGCTCCCCTGGCGCAGAGTAAGGCAACGCAGCAACGTGCTTTCTTTGTCTTACTCCGGCCCAGATTTAAGAAAAGAGGCGCTTCATGTCATGCAGCGCCACTTTTCTTGCGGCCCATTGCGTCCCCCTAACGCCACCATGTGTGCACCATATTTAACACATAGCGCACCAGGGCGCAGGTTATGCACAATAGCGTCAGAAATGTTCCCGCTGTTGTTGTACTTTGCAGGATTACCTGCACAGTACATGGAGGCCCGTAAACAATAATGGTGTGCCTCCTTATAACGCCTGCTCTGTGCAGGCGTAAAACTGCCACTAAAAAGGGCGCAGTGGAATCTCATAGATTCCACTGTGCCATTTCTGCAGGTCCCTTCATTGGGCAATGCCCCCCTTGCATACATTATGCCTGGCGCAGGCATAATGTGGCGCAAGGGTTTACAAAGTGGCGCAATGCAAGCATTGTGCTACTGCGCAAATATGGTGCAGCGTTTTTGCCAACCTATAAAAAAATGACGCTAATGTGGCGATAGTTGGCGCTAGGCCCTTCGTTGATCTGGGGCTCCATATCTATGAGGCCATGCACAGTGGCGTTGCGCGGCCTCAACGAGAGGCTTTTGAGAGGATTGCGCATTAAACGAAGAGAGAGTCTGGGGGCGCAGGCCTCTCAGAAATATGACCTACATGGTCCTCAAAATGTCATTTCCATCAGACAATCATGTGAAGCTCTAATGTTTCCCTGTTCAAAACTTTGCAAAGTTTCTCGGCTTTTCTTTGTCAATGCAGATTTGCTCTACATATTACAAGATATTTTTCAAAGAACAGAAAGCTACTATTTACTCGAATCAAACCTAGACATATTGGAAAATAAATGTAGAACTAGGTTTAACTTTAATCGATCTTCACAGCCTAGATATGCGTAATGACAAGTGTTTGCTCAAAGTTTCTCTCTGAGTTTATCTTTTGCCTTTGTTTGTGTGTGCATAATAATACTTTGAGGGTCTTTCACACCCCACAGGTGATCCACCGGGTCTCCAGAGTTCGCCCTCCCATGGCAGACCGTCCTACTGGGAGTGAATACCTGCTTGGCACGTCCAAGTCTGACTGAAGACCGCCCAAGGAGGTGGTGGGAACATTGAATGTATTACTTTATTTACTTGGCTAACTGAAACAATTCCAAAAGTAAAACCTTGAATCAATAATCAAAAATAATCATGCCATCTACCCTTAACCTGCCTCAAAAACAGAAAATACTAGCACAGGTGAAGCCAGTGGGTCTGGCACTGCCTGTCAGCCTTGCTTTGTCAAAGCCTGTTTTGCTTTGTCTGGGGTTTTGCAAAACATTATTGTTGTGCAATCTGATGCGCCAGTAAATCTTAAAAAATAAAAGAAGATGTGAGCGGAAATTAAAATAATTTTGATCTTAAAAAGCGTAGCTTGCCAAAGGAGTACCTGACACTGAAGGGAACTACTTTTTGTGTGGATGTACTCCTTGTGAAAGGGAAGAATCCTGTCACTCAACTGAGGTTAGCCAATGACTGAAGTGGGCTGACCCATTTCTCCTGCTGTAGACCCAGAGAAGTCCATACAGTTTACGCCAACGCTTCTTAATGGGTAAAGCAGATGCACCATATTATTTGACTCTGAGTATCTTTCCAGCCAGATCTGAAGGACATAAGTGGCTACAAACAGAAAAGAATCACCAGCTTGTGCTTCTGATGTGAAGAGAGTGGAATATTCAAGTTTTATCTTTTTTTGCAGTGTTATAAAGCACAAACTCTACCTGAAGGTATTGGAGCGCTTTACATGAGCACCTGTTACATTACACAAATACACATTAACTTTTACTCTTATAGGCATGTGGAATTTAAATGATTTGCCCAGAATTACAGGCTGTTGAATTGACCTAGAGACTCGAACCTGCTTCCCCAGTTCCAAAATCCGCAGCTCTGGCCTTTAAGCCGCATTCTCTGATTATGGATGTACAAATAAATCATCACTCATGCATATTTTTTTCTGCTATCAGGTAATATTTAAACAAAAAAAAAAAATTCTCGTTTCATAATTAGCCTCTTTACCTGCAATAGCGGAAGCAAAAATATCCAGAGATTTACTGCTGCTAGATTTTTAATCAAAGTTTCTAAACAAAGCTTTCAGGGACTGGCAGAGGTTTGACTACATTTATTAATGTTCTGCTAGAGCACTGATACTCAAAGGTACGGCCCGGGGGCCGCATGCGGCCCCCCTCACCCTTACATGCGGTCCCAAAGTCAAAAGCAGCAGCGGGCTGAATCAGTGCTAACATTGAGCAAGAAATTAAATAAAGAAGCAAGCATTTATGTAAAGGTTAACTGAAATTAAAGAAAGTAATTAACTAGGTTATCCTGCACTGTTTATCTTTAGTAACACCTTTATTTTTAAAGCAATATTGTAAAAATATGATTAAATCCACTCAAAATTCTGAAAACGTGTTTCATTAACATATAAAACCGTTCCACCGTCGTACATCATATTTTATCAGTACATTGAGAACTTTTTTTTTTTTTAAGTAAGTTTTTAAACATGAATTTACATTCGTTTTTCCCCTAGCCTGACAACAGTGTCAATAGTGAGCTAAGATGCATGTCAGCTGTTAAGCACACCCTGTGGGTTGGATTCCTGTTATACACAAACATTAAAGTTTATAACATCAAACAGGGGAAGGTTTTGCACATTCCACATCTTGAAGTCATGTATTTCGACATGTTTTGTATGTGATATTGAAGAAAAAAGGGAAAGTGGAACAAAACAATTTGCATAGGATCACACAATTTCATAAAGTGTGGAAGCTGTGATTAATTCTAGTTTGCAGCTGTTATGTGTTTTGCTTCCAATACACCCACTTTACTGGCACCACTCCCTGGAACTTTCTCCTTCTGAGTGCCACACTACTGGCATCAATGCGGCCCTCGTCACATCATAGACCAAAAATGTTGGCCCCCGGAAAAATGTTTGTGAGTACCCATATGCTAGAGTAACTATTTTTAAATATCTTTCAGGGCAAAAATTGGTAAATTTTAGCAACAAGACACCCAAGGGCATTTGTGCGATCTATAAAATATAAATCAAACTTTAGACAATAAAACCATAGCCTCATTAATCCTGAATAATTTGTACCAATTAAATTGAAGGTGAATCTGGGCCTTCAATGAACAACCGGACAGGCCAAGCAATATTCTGTAAGTGTTGGTATTAGGGGTGTAACACTCTCGTACTCAACCACAATGTTTTCAGCACTTGGATTATTTTTTTTTTGTGCAAAGCGCGTCATTTCAGCCAAAATGAATGCAAGTATGCATTTTGCTCTAAAATATAGCTCCAAATATTGGTTTTGCATTTTGCATAATTCTGCCTACTATCATATACTTTTCCCCAAATTTCCCCCAATTGCACAAATGCAAGCAATGCAAATTTCACACATCACTGTTAAGTACCTCATCAGCCTGGGGGCACCATATGAAAGTGTCACTTACAAAATTTCAGACACTATATTATAAAGGATGTTTTGTAACTTATTGTTGCACCTGTAATCCCAACTAACAAAGATAAGTTTGTCAGATATATAAAGTTACTGAATAGCTACCTCATTTAGATGAAGTAATACCATTGATTACTCACTAGTGAATTATCTGATGTCCATAATCTCAACATTGGGTTGTATGTGCTTAGATTGAACATCCTTCATCGTTTTTTTTCCCCACTCCCTTTCTCCTTCTTACTTCCACCTCGCTGTCTTCTTTCTACCTGTGTCATCATCTCTCTTAATTACAGGGTCACAATAGACATAAAAGAAAGACTACTTCAAGTTTTGAAAGAAAAACAAACAAACGCCTTATTCTCACAGTCGGTGCAATAGTTGGAGTTTCAGAAGTATTACATTTCAGTCCCGGATTCAATCCCAAGTCTAGTAACATTTTCCATCAAATAGTTCTATTTTAATGAAAAAATATATATATTTTTGCCTTTATTCCGTTCCATGATTTCATCAGGCGGACTTTTGGAAATTTGTCACAGTAAAGGAGTTTCCTTTACACACCTCAAATAATTCTTCCCATCATTTATCATTTTTGCTGTCAAATGGCTTCAATGGAGATGAGTTTTATGTGTCTTACCTCCAAAATTTCCTTCGGATTTTCAAGAGCTGTTTATTTTTTGGGGTGTGAATTGTTCTAGCAACCATGTCATTTCCCCCTAGAGCTGCCATATACCAAAATCAATACCTGCTAACTGAGTTTCTTTTTATTATCACTTGGAACAAACTTATCCCGGACTCAGTTGGACAAATCTATGACTAGGGCATTCCAGACGGTTTTCCAGATTAGAATATTATTATTAGCTTGAGGCTCTGAAAAAGTATTTCCTTCATGGTGTCATTTTTCCTAAACAATTCTGCTAACAGATGTTCTTTATTATAGGACCGTGTTACCTCTTCTGTTTTCTGTGCCAGCCAGGTCCACAACACACTTCGACTTTGCACACCGCAAGCGATCACAGAACAAGTGGTCGCTGTCTGATCTTAGCATCATCTAAACTTCCACTATATATTGAAAAGTCCCAACTGATACCAATGCAATCAAGGGCCTGATTGTGGGTCTGTGTGTTGAGATGTGGGTATATATCATGGGGGATGTCTTTGAGAAGCGCCCATTGGATGGACGCTGACTCACACTATGGCTTGCGTTCTTCCCCAGGTTTATCTCTCCTCTGAAGGGGGCGGCTACATCCAGGAATATCCCTAAATACATTGTCAACTATCGTCCAGCCCTAAATTTCTTTACCCGCCCCACCCCAAGTAAAAGAGAAATTCATTTTGAAATTGCCTGATAACAAGACATGGGCCATTCGGGGTTCCCCCTTAATCAAAATGATGAAATTAGGGAGGTTTCGCCTCTTTCTTGCTTGGTCTTGGCGGATTTACGGGTATGTTGCATGTATTCTCAGAAACACCATACAAAGATGGCCGCTGAGGATGTAGGCACTCCTGTGGTGGACACTTTCGAATGGGGTTTGACTTCTTAAAGTACATCAAAAGGCATTCAAAGATGCCTGCCTTGCATGCATATACATGTGTGGGTGGCCACCTTGGGACGGTTATATTTTTTTTAAGATGGCCAACCACTGATAATGTAGCGGACAATACGCAATTAGAGAAGGGGTTGGGAGGGCCATGGGGCGTTTTGCAAAATTAATGGGGTTAATAAAGAGAGGAGTGGAGGGGAGGGAGCCGGGTGAGAAAGCAGGTGAGAAAATAGTCCCCCGTGTGCGCTGCAGGGCGAGATCGGATGTCAGCAGTGGAAGGATACACGCCATCCACCCAAAACACTGTCAGATCAAACTACTCCACTGGCGGGATAAACACAGGAATAGTGAGAAAAACATGAAATCAGGAGCAGAGAAGTGAAATACATAGCGAAGTGTTGCAGTCATGAGTAACAGGCTGGCCCAAATCCAAAACGTCTATTATTGTAAACAGTAGGTCCTAGACAACGGGCAGCTAAACTGTCTGCAGTGAGACCTAAAATGTTTCAGCCTAATCTATTCTGCAATGCACAGTGTGTCTGCACAGGGGTCCAGCCAGCCACAGCGACTTACCTGTGGAAAGGAAAGTCAGGCCAGGAGACAGAAAGTATTTTTTTATCACGTTTAATCTCCAGTTTTTACAGTGTTCTTCGACGTCCACTAGGCATCCAGATGCGTATCACACCACCATGTGTGTATTTTACAGTCTCTCTCCTTGCTGCAGTTTTTCAGCTTATTTGATTATATAAAAGTTAACATGAAATCGACAGCGAGTGAATTTAGGCTTAGAACACCAAACTCATGCAGGCTGAAATATCACAACCCTTTACTGGCTTCAGTCTCACCTGCATGAGCAAACAGATCAGGTATTGTGCATGCCAATGTGCGGGCGCCACCTATTGGTGATAGAATATACTGCAGAGAAAATACTTCCGAAATAATTTATGTTCTGTACATTTTGGGAGGACAAAATGGACTGTATCAGATCAGCTGGGACGCCTGTGCTATTTTTTGGCCTCTGCTGTTTTCCACCAAGGCGCTGTTTAGCACCAGGTGGCAGAATTGTAGGTGAAGCGCTTTCTGGCTTTTTTTTCTTTTTTCTAAAGCGGCATAAATCACAACGCCTTCTAAGCACCGATTTGTGCTGCAGCCAAAATGTGCTGACCACAGAATGATATGGAAGGTAAAGAGAACACACCCCTTATGAATATTCACCATTCTGTTAATAGCGCGCAGTGCAAAGTGGGACATTCTGAAAAAAAGCACTTCAATGTTGTGCGTCGTTCACAAACTTTTTAGAATCTCAGGCAAGAAAATAGGTGTTGTTTGTTAAAAACATTCACACCACTTATGCAGGTTCCTCGTTTGTTACAAACATTTATATCATTTGTGTCTGTCCCTCGATTTTGGGGTGATTTTTTTTTTTTTTCAGAGGACAGTTAGAAGAATTGTGCATGTCACTGCATCTTCGGGTTGACGGGTATTTCTCGTTTGTTTATTTTCATCACATCGTGAGATGTTTTATTTGCTTAGTTTCTCTCTGAGACGTTATTTACATCACGCTGATTAAGGTCCAAACAAGGCACCATGTGTCCATGATTGTTGAACGCGTTTGAGAGATATGTTTGTACTTCAGTTCCGACCTGACGGACGCATTAGATTGGAGCATAGTTCTCAGCGTTTCCTTGTAATGAGAGTTCCAGCCCCCCTCACCCCCAAAATGTGGGTATATCCGATTAAGAGGTCGCACATCCACAGACCTCTGCCTAGTTCTTTAGTTTTGGTGGGGGGTCGACTGAAAGAGGGCAGCCTAGTGCTGGGAGGTAGGTGGGATGTTGTGGCGTTTCCTCCCAGTTTCTTTACCTATATTCCGAAAGTGTCTGCGCTTCGAGGAGCTGTTGAAGTCAAGCCCTCCATTTACCAAGCATAATCCAGGCTACGTCTGAAAAATGTCCCCTGCGTGAAGCACGCTTAGCTCGCAGACATTCCCAGGAATGCCACCTACACATTCCAGGTGTGTGTAATTTGTTCTTGCATTGCAGTGGCGTAAAACCAGGCTGGATTTGTAAAGGTGGCATCTCTGGGACTGTGACAGCCGCGGCGAATAAAGGCCGGTGCCGGTTAGATTTACTCTCACACAAAAGTAACGTTTGAGGCATTCACAAGTATATAGTCTCTCACCTCCGACACTTATCTGCACAACTGTGTCACACCAGTGTGGATCTCGTGTAAATAGTGCAAGCATGCAACGTGCGGGGAGGGACCGCAGTACAGTAAATTAAGTTCAATATTCCACAGTTTTGCTCTTATTCACGGATTCTTCTATGACTAGTTCTGGCTTACTCCTGTTTTACAAGCGGTTTACTCCTGAATGTGCAGGGCTGAATCAAACGAATTTTTATGATTAGTTACGTTATATTCAGTGCTTTAAAGTGGCCGGTACTGTCCGGTACTGAGTACCGGCACTTTTTTATTTTGAGAGGGAGAGTACCGGCATATCTGAAGAAAAACGTAATACTTTTAATTGGAGAGTGCCGGCACTTCTCGGAAGCAAGCAGGTACTATGGCACAGAGTACCTGCACTTTTATTTTTCCATTTCAATCACTGGTTATATTCACGCCGAGCTGTGATAGATTCAAGAATTTGCAGAAGAAAGGTTTATTAGTCACAAACTCCTTTTCTTTAGTTGTATCACGGCTGAGCCCGGTGCTGGAAGAAAAAGCTTTGAACATCGGTCCGCACACGTCTCAATGCATGAGTAAGGTACACAATGCGCTCATTACACACGTGGTTTGTTTGATTAGGGGGAGGTGGAAAGCACAAATGTACGTGATGTCATAGACTGCATAAGCCCTAATGCATGTGTAATGTGCAAAATCTGGCCATTATAAAATGTCAGACTATCATAAAAACTGTAAAAAACAATACGTGCGGCACTACACACCCCAATTACGCGGCACTCTACACCCCCCGTGCCATCGACGCGGCAGTATACACCCCAAGTGCCTCAGACGCGGCACTATACATCCCAAGTGCCTTAGATGCGGTACTATTCCAATTGCCTTCGATGCGGCACTATACACCCAAGTGCCTTGGATGGGGCAGTACACACCCCAAGTGCCACAGATGCGGCACTATACACCCAAGTGCCTTAGATGCGGCACTTTACACCCAAGTGCCTTGAATGGGGCAGTACACACCCCAAGTGCCACAGATGCGGCACTATACACCCCAAGTGCCATAGATGCGGCACTATACACCCAAGTGCCTAAGATGCTAATTTAATGAGCGCATTGCGTGAATTATACACTTACAATGTACGGGTGGCAAAAAAGGTGAAAATCCTCAGTTTGTGCACATACATAATGCAGTGCACGCGTCTCGCTGTATGTGTAGTGTACACCAAGCACGCTTTGCACAAACGTAGCGCACGGTTAGGAACATGCGTAAACCTCTCATGGACTGCAGTACTGCGGAAGGACCAGTTGGAAGTGGAAATACCAGTCTGCTACAATGCATGCATTACTTACATGGACAGGAAGGCGCTATATGATTTAGAAAACATGTAACTCATGTTCACCAAAATACTACACCCTGCATGACTGCTGACTACTACTTAAATCACATAATTGTATACAGCACAGGTCCCATGCATACATTAAACCGACATATAAGATGAGGATAATAACCCTTGCAGTTTTATGTAGCGTGAACTCCACCCAAAGGTATCGCAGCGCTTTACACGAGCACCAGTTACGTAACACAAGGACACATTTATTTGGGGGGTTGGCGGCATTGAGTGATTTGCCCAGGATCACGCGGGGTTGAGCCGACGCAGAGACTCGACCTTGTTTCCCAGTTCTGGCTGCCACGACTTATCCTCTTCTCTGCTTACAAAGTGTCTTTTCGGGGCGTGGAGATGCCTCTGGTGTCTGAAATGAGGGGTGTTACAGAGGCGTAACGAAACTGAAGGGGGATCCCCCTGCAAAGGGCATGGAGGGGGCTACACTCAGGTCAGGAGCTGTGCTGAAGGGTCGCCTGGAGCGCCCCGCACCGCGGGGGCTGCGGGGGCCTTTGTTACACACTTGGTTTAAGAGTAAAAGGTACTGCAAGGGCTGGTGTTATGAGCAGACCCGCCGTAGTATAACAATGACTTTGGAGATGGGCTAAGAGGCGCCTTAAAACACTGAGGGGTAAATAAAGCCGCGCCATCCGTCCCGGCAGTAAAGCCGTCATGTACCAGGAGGCGAGGGGGGCGAGGAACGGGGGGCGGGGGGCATTCCTTAAATCATGAACATTTTATAGCGGAGATTTAGCAAGTTTTCCTCCGTTATCTCTGAATATATTACACGATTGTCTCACGCGCAGTCCTCCGCACAGCTTGCTCAGGAACGGCGCAAAGATTATAGTTTGGCCATTGGTGTGCTCCCTCTTCGCTAAAATAAGCCCACTATTTCTGTTTTTTTTTTCATGTAATTTTCAACCTAGAGAGAGAGTGCGGCCTTCATTCAGCACATAGAGGCGGCGCCCCTGCTGTGTACCACTGCATAAAAAGTGACATTTAATGCACATTAAACCTCTGACATTCGTTGAATGTGTGCCACAAAAGAGTGAACATCTGGTCGCTTGCTGGGTAATTTATCAGCACATTGGGTTTGCGTTCTCCTTAGCGCAAAGAGCCCCCGGATATTCATTCATTTTATGTAAATAAAATGTTTTTGACTGATAATTTTTGCAGTGTGGTATAGCGCATACCAGGTTTGCACGGGAGTCATAGCGCTGAACAAGAGTTGAAATCCAAACACGCAATATGCTATAAATATACATTAGGTTCGAAAACAATATTACAGTTACTGCATTTCTCTGCGTGCCTTTTATTACAGCTGTTTCTTGAAAAAAAGTCTAAAGTGTGACGTCGTTCTCCTGCTAAAAACATAACATTCATGCAATTATGAACGGAAAATGGCAGCAACATACAATTCACAATAAAACTTCTCATATAGCCCGCTATGTGCAACGATGACATCATATTTACATCGGTGATGATAGCGCTTCGAGAGTTAAGCGCCTAACTGCAGAATAACCGATTTACGAGGCTTCACCTAGTACCCGATCAGCACAGGAAGCTGGAAAAGGGGAGACAATCTGGGGGCGTGGATCGTATTTCTGGGAACCCCCAAATGTGTACCTCAATATGAATACAAGTGACGTTAGACAATACATCACTGTTTTTTAATACCTCCGAGAACATGGAATTATAAGGCATTGATTTTCACAAACACACGGATTTGCCACTTGCCGTGTAGTCCGCCATCTGCAGCATGGTTTATAGATTTTAACAAAAAGTAGCTGCAGGCCAAAAGTTATCAAAGTCCCTGCACACAATGTGAAACGCCTGTCACTGTTGAGCTAAATGGAGCTTTTTCTATTTCAGCTGTAAATTGTTGCACTCAGGCATGCAAAGAGAAAATACTTCGAAGCATACGCTCTTTACTAACTAATGCAATGACTTATTCCTGCAGCAGGTGTCAAATTCCTCGAATACTTGATGTGACTCAAACAGGTCCGAAAGAAGGAGCCGTTCTTTGTTATAAAAATGTGTTGCTTCCCTTTGTAAGCAAAATCTTGTTTTCATCTCCGACCTGAAATGAGCAGTTGTTTCAAACACTGTTTCATCTCTGATTATCTGAAAGTAGCAATCAATTGAAACACTGTTCTCAAAGCTGTAGTTGTTTCAGACTTTGAGGCAGATTTATTAAAAAATAGTGCAACTCAGCGCAGCAAACAAAGGGCATGATTTAGAGCTCAGCGGACAGGTTGCTCCGTCCCACGCATGGCAGAGGTTCCGTTCGCTGTATTACAATTGCCATTGGATATAATACACTTGTAAGGTGGCTGATGGGATATCCGTTAGGTTTGAGACGCACTAACCCGTCAGCTGAACTCTAAATCAGACCCAAAGCCACTGCGGTGCTCGCGTCAGCAGCGAGTCGCACAGAGCCGTATTTACAAAGATATACACTTCTGTTCTCAGTAGCAGCTGCAGCCAGGAAGGGGTGGGGAGATGAGGGGGCAGCTCACGGACTGGTGTAAAAAAAACAAAAAACGCACCTGTTGCCTCGGTGTTCCACAGCTCCCGCCGCATCCGTTCTCGTCTTCTTCCCACCCAATCCTAATGCTTCTCTCATGCTGCTACCCAGCATGAGAGAAGCGCTGGGATTGAAGGACTGCGCTTGGTCTCCACCAGGCTGTCAGACACAGCCAGGTGGAGAGTTCTAAGTGCGCATGTCAGTTTGGCCGGCATCAGATGGCCAGCCAAACCGACATGCACATTTAGAAGTGCACAGACCACTCCTTATCCATCTGCTGACACGGAGGATGCTGGCCCACCCTAACTTACCTGAAAAATATAAAAGCGCGAATAAAATACTTTTATTCTAACTTTATTTTTTTGTTTTCAGCAGTGAGGTGTTGCTTCTCCACCATAGCGGAGGGACCGCCCTTGGCTGTTCTCTTCCCCTGTGTTGGGGCACAAACAGGCTGCCTCGGATCCTGCACACACCACCGCACCATCCTAGAAAGCAGAGTTTGAAATGTCTAATGTAACGTTTGTATTGTAACAATACCATTCAGTACAAAATACTATGCCTCGACAAACTTTAAAACTTTACACATATTAGATGTGGCTGCCAGTGCAGTACACATGCAATTTGTGGAAAGTTGCAAGGTATGAAAACAATCCTCAGTCTTAAGACGAGCATCAAGGAGGTCTTGTGTGTCCAATTAAGTATCTAGGGCTTGCGACAAAACCTCTGTACCACCCGCCCACGGGACGCCATTTTGATGCAAAGTAATGAAAAGCAGCGCAAAAGTGATTTTTGCATAATTTTTTAGGACAACTTTACGGTGCAAAAAACTTCTGCTTTGAAAAGAAAATGCTCTATCAAGACTATGTGGTGGTTGCATCACTCTGCGTGACTTTGCCCTGCACAAAGTTTTGATGAATCAGCTTCACTTCTAAGGGCAGCAGTTGTTTCAAGAGAACACTTAGAATATTTAAAAGAAACCCAGAACACTTCTTAAGGTCTCATTTCTTTAAGGTTAACATATTTTCTAATGAACAAATACACAATCAATAATTTACCTTTTATTACAACATTGGACTGTTGAGTGCTTCATTGAAGACAATGGAGTACGCCGGGCTTCTAATGGCCGGTAGAAGCCCGCAGCATCAACATTTCATTGTTTTCCTGTCACCGCTGTTGCTGTGAACAAAGGCGTCACGGAGTTCAAGTGGATGTTAACCTCCTCAGGCTCCGTGAGGCCTTCGTTTTGCTAATTAGAACATCCTGTCCTCTAGGTGTGGAATGTTCAAATAGCGAATAGTCCTCCATAGTAGGCTTAACCGACCATTAAAGGTCTGCCCCCTTCTTAATGTCGCTTGCCCTCGGCTTGGGCCTTTAACGCTGGAGCGGGCCTTCAATGGCTGGTATAGCCCGCTACGGCAGGCTCTTAGGATCTATTACAAGAAGTGTGCAATAGTGCTTGTTTGATCTTGGTGCAGGGGAAGCCCTTCAGTGAACCTGCAGGCCTTCTGCTCTTGGTTCCCTCTGTGTGGGTTGAACCATTGCCTTTCTGACTGTAGAGCCCAGACGCCTCGCTGTTAGATGCCTTTGACCGGCAGCCAATCCGCGACAGGGTATCTGGTCAGTGTACGCGGAAGGCTTGCCCCAGTATGGAAAGCCATTGGTTTCATGTGTTTTTATTGTTCGGATGGGCTGAGACCTCAAGTACTCCTCTTCTAGACTGCAGCCAGTGGGTGTTCTTTGATATATTTACTCTACTGATAAACCTATATTTTAATTGCTGGTTTACTGGCTTTTTTTGTTTTTGAAATGTGTGCTATTTGGACTGAGTGCTGTACTGAAATCACTCTTTCACCGTTATCTTACATTGCTGGCATGATTGCATATTACAACTACAGCTATTTTGGTTGTGAAAATAATGATATGTACATCAGCTTTCTATAAGGTGCAATGAAAACACTGACTTTATAGTATCAGGGGTCAGATTTACCAGATGCCCACGAAGGAGAGGAGAGAGCAGGAGAGCACCATATTTACAGAAACATGGCAATCTCCTCCCCTCTCCCTAGTTCCGGCACAGAAACGTACGGCCGTGCGCCATGGACACACCTTTGCACCAGAGTGTAAGGGTGTCTGCGTGAGCCTAGCATAGGTTTTGTACTTGAAGGGTAGCTTTCCAGAACAAAATACTGTGCTTAGACTAACTTTAAACATTTTCCCCATTTGTACGTGTGCTGTGCAGTGCGGCACACATGCAAAGTCAGAAAATGAAGGGAAAAAAAGCATTTCTTCTTCATAGCGCCTATCTGAAATGGGGGCTATTTTCTGACTCTAAACCTTGTCTACTTTTTTAAGTAATGACAGAAACCTTGGGTGGTTGGATGGGAACGCCCCTGCACCACCCATGGTACGTACCTTTAGCGCTAAGTAATGCACTACTTTAGAGTGAATTTCTAGCGCTCAACAAGTTTAGCGCTGGGAAGTAAATTAGTGAAAAAAGATTCAGCAAAGTTTTGCATCACTTTTGTGACTTTTGTGATGCAAACACAGGGCTAAAACTTAGTAAATAGATCCCCTAGTGTGTACTATTTTGCTGGGTACACCTTGCATAGCAAAGTTCATCTTTCTACTCCTTGTCGTACCACTCTTCTCTGAGAGTCCTTCTTAAGGGTACTCCTGCGATCTCTTCATCACAGAGACCCCACCTGTGGCCTGCACATCCGTCTAGTCCAGGGTCGTGCTCCATTGTGGGACTTTCTTTCTAGGACAGCTGGGGAAACACATCCACCCAACTATTAACAAACACACCCCCCCAACAAAAAGGCCCGGCCTATTTGATTTGTCAAAAATTGTTTGTTTCGTCAAAAGAAACTTCGGGGGCTTGTCTCTCGGGTACAAAAAGATGGCGGCCGGACACAAGCACGTGGCGGCTGGCCGCCATTCACAGGTATGGAGAAGGTTCCACTGACAATCCCCAGTGACACAGCACGGACCGGTACATATGTACATATCGTTGGGTGCTGGACACCCCCAAATGCTGCACACAAACTATTTGCTGCAGAGTTAGAAATTACAGTTCTTCCAGTCAAGAAAAAAGAACTGTTATTGACTAAAATGTACATAGGATGTGTTGAATGTGTACAGGTTTCCTTCCTAGTACATCTCTGTATTTATAGATTGGCATCTTTTGTGTACAGATGAGTCTCAACATGCCGAAAGGCGAGTTAATAATAGTATAGAACGTGCAGCATAATTGTATGATATGCCGCATAATAAGTGGTTAATCTTTCTTACCTAGCAGCGTCGTTCGCCCTCCCTTGCCCCCCAGTTCCAGTAGGGCCAATGAATGGATTGCACCATAAAGTATGAGCCTAGATGGCCATTACTGATGTGTGCATAGAAGTGGTCAGGGGCTTCACCTCAGGGGACTTGAGGTGCCGGAGGTTCTTCATGGATGGTGGGTAAGAAGGTCCTTCATGAGACGAGTTTCAGCTGCTTCCTGAAGTGAAGCACAAACACAACATTGAGAATCCATGAACATATGGAACGGCTCATGCTTATTCTTATCAAGGTTTTTATAGAGCGAAAGGCTACTCCAAAGAGTGTCTAGGCGCTAGGGTCCAAGCACCCACAGTCGGACGCAGAAAGGAATTAGACGGCTGGTTAGACAGCCAGGTTTTTAATCTCCACTGGAAGGAGCTCTCATCCTTCGTGGCCCTAGATATCAGGGAATAGCATTTCTGCTGAGGGGGCGGGGGGTGTTTAAAGCAGAAAAAGAGGATCCACCCCATTTCTTCCTCTTAGTTTTGGGCGATTCACCCAGCAGGGCATCTGAGAATCACAGAGCTCCTTTAGGGCGTAAGGGCCAGATTTAAGAAAAGTGGAGCATCATCCAGTGCAGTGCCACTTTTCTTCCGCCCCTTAGCGCCCCCTAACGCCACCATGTATGCGCCGTGTCGAAAATATGACGCACCATGGTGGTGGTTAGGGAAACTAGATTCAAAATGTCAAAAATGTTGACGCTAATCCTGCAAAGCCCACTGAGGCCCATTGTAAGCAACGGGAGCCTCCTTTTAACGCCTGCTGTAAGCAGGCATCAAAAGTGCCGAAAAAAATGATGCAAAAAATCTCTTGAATTTCCTTGTGCCATTTTTGTAATCCCCCTAATGGGGGAACGCCCCCTCAGCAAACCTTATGCCTGACGCAGGCATAATGTAGCGCAAAGGGTTAGAAAGTGCCGCCATGCATGCATCGTGCCACTTTGTAAATTTGGAGCCGCAATTTTGGCCTCATTGGGCCACATTAGCGGACAAAAAAAAATGACGCTAATGTGGTGCAAGGAGGCACTAGGGGCTCTTAAATCTGATTGTAAGGGCCAGTTGTACGACCGTTTTTAGTGGTTGCAAACGGAGATTCGGCCTGTTTATAACCGCTAAAACAGCCTCTGGCATGTACAAACCCTATTTTGCGAATCAGTAACCTATTAACGACTCACAAAATAGGGTTTGCGAGTCATTATTAGGAAGGGGAGTGCCAAGGGCGTCCTTTCCTACTAGCAAGTCGCAAGGGGAATGTACGATTTTTTTGCGACTGGAATGTAGTTGCAAAACAACTGCAGTTTGCTGCTTACCTCAAGGAGGTGGTAAGCCAGTCGTAAACGGGAAGATGTCCCCTTTGTGAATGCTAGCAAAATGTTTTTTTAAGAGCAGGCAGTGGTCCCACAGACCACTGCCTACCCTTAAAAAATGAAACACAAACGTTTCATTTTTCTTTTTGAAACGTATCCAATTTTCCTTTAAGAAAAAATGTTGCTTTATTTAAAAGCTGTCCCCTGTAGGCAACCATCCCTGTGTTATTACTCATTCCCAATGGGCTTCAAATTGCGACCTGCTTCATGAATATTGATGAGGCAGGTCAATTGCAAACCCATTGGGAATCGCTAAATGTGTCTGTGACACATCAGTACGTTCCCTTTTGCGACTCACAAAAGGAAATGGTAGTACACCTGGCCCCCAGTGAATTAGTCTATTGACCAGATAGCTGAGTCCAACTTTATAGAAGGCTCTATGATCCAACACCAGCCCTTTGAAATTAACCCTCTGGCGGATCGGCAACCAACGTAAATCGCTGGGAAGTACTTGTATGTAATTGGATTTTGGAAGATTTAGCAGGAGTCGGGCCGCAGCATTCTGTACCAGCTGGAGACTTAAGTTGATACAGAGGAAAGCTCCAGCACAGTGCATCAGCATAATCAAGCCTTGAGGTTGTGGCCACAGGACTGACCGTTTTCTGGCACTGTGCCTGAAGTAAGCATAAAAGAGTATGCTCTGTTAGATGTATATGTAATGCAGCTCAATATCTGAATACAGTCACTCTCTCTGTGCATCTTCAAGGATCGCGTTGGCCTCCCTTCAGTTGGAGGCTGTCTGCTGTCACAATGATGCTAGTAATGGTTTCACACTGGTGATGTCCTCACTGTTGAGGGTACCGATTTACACTTGCATGGCACTTGAACAAGGGGCAGCATGAGCAGTGCCAGGAGTACCAGAGGACAGGCCAAGGGATGTGCTGCCTACCCCTTGTTGTTTCTGATTGAGCTGCCCAGGGATGGGTTGCCACCAAGCTACTGAGCTTAAAATGTCATTACTCAACAGAAATGTTGTTGGCAAAATATCAAGAAGACGAATGGATCATGGGTCATAATATCATCTGCACTTACACCATCAAGTACGTATTAGGTCAGTATTTGCATTGGTTAGGAGTAGGGTTAGGTCAGGGCTAGGCTTTGGTTCAGGGTTCTTGAGAGGTTTCTAGGGTTAGGTTCAGGGCTAGGTTCAGGATTATAGTTAAATTCAGGGATGTGGTTCTAACCCGGTACTCTATGATGTAATGTTCTGTGTTCAATGTTTCACTATGTAATTTGACATATCTGCTACTGTCAAAATGCAATAATGTTTGTGGCAGGGCTAGGGATAGGTACAGGGCTATGGTGAAGGCCAGGGCTGCGAATAGGTTCAGGCTGTGGTTAGGTTTAGAGCTAGGGATAGGATCATGCTTATGGTTAGGTTCAGGACTATGTTTAGGTGCAGGGCTGTGGTTGGGTTCAGAGCTAGAGATAAGATCAGTGCTAGGGCTAGGTTCAGGGCTATGGTTAGGTTCAGGGCTATGGTTAGGTTCAGGGCTAGGGAGAGGTTCAGGACTATGGTTAGGATCAGGGCTAGGGAGAAGTCCAGGGCTATGGTTAGGGTAGGGCTATGGTTAGGTTTGTGGCTAGGGATAGGTTCAGGGCTATGGTTAGGTTAGGGGGCTATGATTAGGTTCAGGGTTAGGGAGAGGTTCAGGGCTATGGTTAGGTTAGGGCTATGGTTAGGTTCAGAGCTACGGTTAGGTTTGTGCCTAGGGATAGGTTCAGGGCTATGGTTAGGTTAGGGCTGCGGTTAGGTTCAGAGTTAGGGTTAGGTTCAGGTCTGTGATTAGGTTCAGGGCTATGGTTAGGTTCAGGGCTATGGAGAGGTTCAGGGCTATGGTTAGGTTAGGGCTATGGTTAGGTTTGTGTCTAGGGATAGGTTTAGGGCTATGGTTAGGTTAGGGTTGCGGTTAGGTTCAGAGTTAGGGTTAGGTTCAGAGTTAGGGTTAGGTTCAGGGCTATAGTTAGGTTCAGGGCTATGGCTAGGTTCAGGGCTATGGTGAAGGCCAGGGCTAAGAATAGGTTCAGGCTGTGGTTAGGTTTAGAGCTAGGGATAGGATCATGCTTATGGTTAGGTTCAGGACTATGTTTAGGTGCAGGGCTGTGGTTGGGTTCAGAGCTAGAGATAAGATCAGTGCTAGGGCTAGGTTCAGGGCTATGGTTAGGTTCAGGGCTATGGTTAGGTTCACGGCTAGGGAAAGGTTCAGGGCTATGGTTAGGATCAGGGCTAGGGAGAAGTCCAGGGCTATGGTTAGGTTAGGGCTATGGTTAGGTTTGTGGCTAGGGATAGGTTCAGGGCTATGGTTAGGTTAGGGGGCTATGATTAGGTTCAGGGTTAGGGAGAGGTTCAGGGCTATGGTTAGGTTAGGGCTATGGTTAGGTTCAGAGCTATGGTTAGGTTTGTGCCTAGGGATAGGTTCAGGGCTATGGTTAGGGCTGCGGTTAGGTTCAGAGTTAGGGTTAGGTTCAGGTCTATGATTAGGTTCAGGGCTTTGGTTATGTTCAGGGCTAGGGAGAGGTTCAGGGCTATGGTTAGGTTAGGGCTATGGTTAGGTTTGTATCTAGGGATAGGTTTAGGGCTATGGTTAGGTTAGGGTTGCAGTTAGGTTCAGAGTTAGGGTTAGGTTCAGGGCTATATTTAGGTTCAGGGCTATGGCTAGGTTAGGGCTATGGTTAGGTAAGGGCTACGGTTAGGTTCACAGCTATGGTTAGATTAGGGCTATGGTTAGGTTCAGGGCTAGGGAGGGGCTCATGGCTATGGTTAGGTTCAGAGCTAGGGTTAGGTTCAAGGCTATGGTTAGGTTCAGGGCTATGGTTAGGTTTGTGGCTAGGGTTAGGTTCAAGGCTATGGTTAGGTTCAGGGCTATGGTTAGGTTAGAGCTATGTTTAGGTTCAGGGCTATGGTAAGGTTTGGGGCTGTGGTAAGGGTCAGGGCTATGGTTAGGTTCAGAGCTATGTTTAGGTTTGTGGCTAGGGATAGGTTCAAGGCTATGGTTAGGTTCAGGGCTATAGTAAGGTTTGGGGCTGTGGTAAGGGTCAGGGCTATGGTTAGGTTCAGAGCTATGGTAAGGTGGTTCAGTACTATGGTTAAATTCAGGGCTATGGTTAGGATCGTAGCTGGCCTTAGGTTCAGGGCTAGGGTTAGGTTCAGGGCTATGGTAAGGTTTGGGGCTGTGGTAAGGGTCAGGGCTATGGTTAGGTTCAGAGCTATGGTTAGGTTTGTGGCTAGGGATAGGTTCAAGGCTATGGTTAGGTTCAAGGCTATGGTTAGGTTCGTGCTGGCCTTAGGTTCAGGGCTATGGTTAGGTTCAGCGCTAGGGAGAGGATCAGGGCTATGGTTAGGTTCGTTGCTAGGGATAGGTTCTAGGCTATGGTTAGATTCAGGGCTATGGTTAATTTCAGGGCTATGGTAAGGTGGTTCAGTACTATGGTTAAATTCAGGGCTATGGTTAGGATCGTGGCTGGCTTTAGGTTCAAGGCTAGGGTTAGGTTCAGGGCAATGGTAAGGTTTGGGGCTGTGGTAAGGGTCAGGGCTATGGTTAGGTTCAGAGCTATGGTTAGGTTAGGGGCTGGTAAAACAACCCACAGACACGGATTAAGGGGAGAGTTTTATTATGACCTCCAGCAACTGCCACAACCTGTGTCTACATTGTAAGCTTGAGTACACCTAGCACAACATTCGGAAACACAAGAATGGAACACATCCCCTTTTTGCAATACACAACAAAATAAACATGTACATGATACACATACAACAATATTATTTTTTCCACCAAATAGCATGAAGTATAATTGGGATATAAAATTCATATCTTTTAATCTTTTGGGCAATTTAATCATTGCTTTGTCATGAAAGAGATGGCGCACATTCACCCGTCACAGATGGAATTGTTCTCTTTCCGCCATGGGCTGCCCTCTCTTGGCTAATACATTCTGGAATTTTCACTATTTTCCATACATTTCATTCACTTACCAACAAAGAATACTTGTACACTCTTTTGGCCATTAATGGCTCATAGAACTTAGACTCACACTTGTTGAGTCTGCCTCCGTTCAAAACATGCAACCAATCACCAAACCCAAAATCTCTCTCCACATTCTCCATCACCATTTGTTTTTTCTCAACCCCATTTGGCAGCAAACCTCTAGGTTTCCGCCCTTTCATCATTTCAAAGGGTGTTTTCCACGTTTCCCCCTAGGGAGTGGTGCAGTAGGACCATATCAGGTCTTTGAAAGCTTTCCGCCAACCAATACCACTGCTAAGAGCCAACTGCAACCCATCCTTTAGTGTTCTATTCAATCTTTCCACAAGGCCGTTGCTTTGAGGGAAATGCACAGTCACATGTGTATGTTCAGTGCCATACTTGTCCAGAAATTCTTTCATATTCACTGACACAAACTGTACACCATTGTCAGAGACAATTGTTTCAAGAACTCCCTCTGCAAATTTGTGGGAAGTGAAAGTCTAAGGAGCATTTTGCCAGGGTGTGCAGAGGAAAACAGGGTGTTGTGAAAAAACCCCGAAGGTCTGATCAATTTGATGGAAAATTACGTGGATGAGACAGAGGTCAACAAGTCATCTTACAAATACATGTGGGGAGTGTGAATGAACATGGTCCATTTTGTGTCATCCAAATTGATGGAGTGAATGTGAGAGTAATGGCTGATTCAGGGGTCCGGTATATGCTGGTTGGAGAAGAGTACTTGTGCAAGTTCCCTGATCATGAAGCCAAACCTCCTGATGTGCAGTTGGTGGCCTGTGGAAATAAACCTATAGATGTTCTGGGTTATATGGAGGCCAAATTACAGTTCCAAGGAGCTGTGGTGCCGTCCAAGGTGTAATTTGTAAAGTCCATTCCCTGTAGGGAGATAGACCACCTTAACAGGTTGGGGTTTTCATCTTTCACTTCGATCAGCCATCTTATAGGTCTATGGTCAGTCTGAACAAGAAAGTGAGAGCCAAACAGGTATGGTCACAGCTTCTTCAGGGACCAGAGCATAGCGAAGGCTTCCTTCTCAATGGCACTCCAATGCTGCTCTCTGGGGAGTAACCTCCTGCTAATGAAAGCAACAGGTTGGTCATGGCCATCATTATTGGTTTGGGATAGGACCGCTCCTATCTCAGGTTCAGAGGCATCAGTCTGCACAATGAACTATCTAGAATAATCTGGAGCTTTTACAATGGGTGCTGAATACACTCCGTCCTTCAGAGTGTCATAAGCCTTTTAACAGCTCATTGTTCACTGCCCAGCATCCTTTTGGATGTTAATTCTGTGAAAGGGGGTGCAATGGTACTGTACCCCTTCAAGAACCTCCAATAATATTCAGTCAAGCCAAAAATGCCCTGACTTGTGTCTGGGTGGTTGGAGCTTCCTAGTCCAGAATTGTCTGGATCTTGAGCTGTAGGGGTTGAACCTGGCCCCCACCTACCAGGTGACCCAGGTATACATCCTTGCCCTGCCCTATCTGGCGCTTGCTTGATAGTGTGTCCAAAGAGAAGAGGTCCAAATTGTCCTTCCTCTGGAATGCCCAAAGAGTTGAATTGATAAGTGGGTAGTCAGGTGGGGGTTTGGACCAGTTGTCCCCTAACAAATATAGGGCCTTATTACAACTTTGGAGGAGGTGTTAATCTGTCCCAAAAGTGACGGTAAAGTGACGGATATACCACCAGCCATATTACGAGTTCCATAGGATATAATGGACTCGTAATACGGCTGGTGGTATATCCGTCACTTTACCGTCACTTTTGGGACGGATTAACACCTCCTCCAAAGTTGTAATAAGGCCCATAGAGTCTGTAAGTACTAACATTGAGAACCCACTTAAATCATTGAAAAGGTTATTATATTGTTACAGGCAGCAGGCAGACAAAAATATGTCAGGTCCACGTTTTCTGGTATCAGATGTATTATGATAGTGAGGTCTGCCTTTCATAGAGCTTCAAGGACCTTACCAAGGTGGACCAGGTGATCCTGCCAAGTGAAGCTAAAGACAGCAATATCATCCAGATATGATGCACTGAAGGTTTCCAACCCAGCAAGGACACTGACATTTTGAAGGTAGCAGGGGCATTCTTTAAACCAAATGGCATAATAGTGAACTGACAATGCCCATCTGTGATTGAGACTGCTGACCTTTCTTATGCTCCAGGGCCAGGCCAATCTGCCAGTACCCTGATGGTAAATAAAAAGTTGGCAGCCCGTAACTTGTCAATCAATTTGTCTGCCCTTGGAATAGGTTGTCCATCTAACTTGGTGATGGCATTGAGGCCTCTATAATCCACACAAAATCTCAGCTCTCATACACCTCCCTTGGAATGAGGTTGGGGACTAAGACTACCGGGCTGGCCAAGGGACAGTCAGAGGACTCAATTACCCCTAAATCCAGCATCTTGCTGACTTCAGCTCCAATGCTCTCCTTCACATGGTCAGACTGTCTATGGATTTTACACTAGACAGGCGTTTTGTCACCTGTGTCCACATCATGGACACACAAGTTAGTCTGAACAGGATTGAGGGAAAAGAGCTCAGCATACTGCAGACTGGACTACGGCAACCAGCTCTACGCCGGGATCAACAAAAAACTCATCCACAGCCTATAGAACATCCAGAATGCCACAGCCAGACTGGTCCTCGACCTGCCCGACACTGCCACATCTCTCAGCACCTGCGAACACTTCACTGGCTTCCAATACAAAAAGAATCACCATCAAGATCCTCATCCACGCACACAAAGCTCTCCATGACACCGGATCAGCCTACTTGAAGAGTCGCCTAAACTTCTACGTACCCCACAGGACCCTTTGATCAGCCCAGCTCTCTCTCGCCGAAGTACTCTTCATCAGGAAAACAAGAACAGGTGGACGTTCCTTCTCCCACATCCCAGCCACTGCCTGGAACACCCTCCCTCTACACCTCAGACAGACTACCCCCTTCCTCAACTTCACAAAGGAGCTGAAGACATGGCTTTTTGGATTATCACCTCACTGATGGAAGCTACCAACCCCTCCCCCCCAGCGCCTTGAGACCCTTACGGGTGAGTAGCTGTGCTCTATAAGCCATGATTGATTGCTGTAGGACTTGCCTGCAGTCAGCTTGCTGCTGAGCCGTGAGGGTGTCTGAAAAGACCACTTCATCAGCTGTCCCATCTTTGAGGTTGTGGGAGAGGAGGTCAGGGAGAGGCTTGCTCTCTTCTTCCTGACCATCAGCATGCCACATCAGCCCTGTCAAGGAAGAGCTTTAGGTCGTTCACATGGATTACCCAGTGAGAGTTCCTGGGAGTGCCCAGGTTGACCAGGTAGGTGACCTCAATCTTCTTTTTGAGGATAGGGTAAAGGGCCCTCCATTTGTCCTGGAGTACCCACACCTTCTGCCCTGGTTGGAACTCCACCATGGTAGCCTTTTAGTCATACCAGAGCTTCTAGAGATCTGGGCTGGCCTGAAGGTTTTTGGATGCCTTTTCCATGTACCCAGCCATCCATGGATGTAGGCCAAGCACATATTCCACAATGTCTTGTTTGGGCTCTTTGAGAGGTCTCTCCAAGCCTTCCCTCATGAGACACATCAGTCCTCTTACTGGATGTCCAAACAGAAGTTTAAAGGGGGAAAACCTACTCTCTTCTGTGGCACTTCTCTGTAGGCAAAAGGTAGGCATGGCAACAGGATATCCTATCTCCTTTGGAGCTTTTCAGGGAGTCCTGCAATGATGCCTTTCATGGTGTTGTTGACTCTCTCAACTAAACCATTTCCCTGTGGGTGCTATGGGGTAGTGAACTTATAAGTCACTCTACATTCATTCCACATGGCCTTGAAGTATGCAGACATGAAGTTACTACCTCTATCTGATCCACCTCCTCAGAGAAGTACACTCCAATAAAAATACTAAGTAGGATCGTAGCAACTGCAGGAGCAGTCCTAAGGAGTATAGCCTCAGGGTACCTGGGGGCTTGATCCACTACCACTAGTACAAATCTGTTCCCTTATGCTGTTGGAGGATAGAGGGAGCCAACAACATCAACCCCTACCCTTTCAAGAGGAACCCCAACTACTGGAAGTGGAATGAAGGGGGCCCTTGGTTGACCACCTGTCTTGCCACTGGCTTGACAGGTGGCACAAGAGTTACAAAACTCCTTCACCATCAGGGACATACATGGCCAGTAGAAGTGAGGTACCAACCTACTCCAAGTTTTGGTCTGGCCATGATGCCCAGCTAAGGAGATGTCATGAGCCAATGTGAGTAGGAACTCTCTGCACATCAGGTGCACTACCACTCTCCTAGTGGTCCCCTGCCCCTGGCACAACACTTCTCTAGGGGGTCACTGGGCCCAGGAGCTCTGCCGTGTAAGGCCCAAGTTCTGTTGGCCTCCGTTCCCTCAAGGGCTGACAGGTCTTCTACCTGAGGAGAGGGGAATTGAGGAAGCTGGTTTACCTGGCTTCCTGCCCTTTCTCTTGGAAGGCTGGGCCATTCTTCTAGGCTCCAGGATCTCTTGTTCACCCTGAACTTGGCATTGTGCTCGAGTGTTCACACACACCCATTCAGGTGTACCCAGCACAGCTGCACAGGTCTTTCTTTTGACCAACCTCCTGTTCAGGTTTCTGAGGATCTTTAGAAGACTCTTTGTTTTTATCTTTAGACTGGTCACACTCTTTCCCTTGGGGAGGCTTGGCGACCCCCTTCTTTTTGTCACCTCACCATGAGTTATCTCGCATACCCTTGACTTGACCTAGTGGTCTGCCTTCTTTCCCAGTTTGGGGAGAACGTTAACCTAGGTCTACCAGTTACAGATGCAATTTTTGGGAAATACAATTACTTAACAGAAAATCTTTCATAATAAGATTATAAAGCCCATCATACTCTTGCACTTGATTCCCCTTTTAACCAGCCACTCAGTGTTTTGACAGAGAAGTCGACAAAATCTACCCAGGACTGACTAGAGGGTTTTTTAGTGTCCCTGAACCTGGTCCTATACTCCTCAGTTGTGGATCTGAATCCCTCAATCAGAGTATCTTTCATTCAGTCATATGACTCAGCATCTCCCCTAGTTAGTGTCAGCAGTCTATCCCTGCTCTTCCCTGAGAACAGTTCCCAGAGTAGAGAGCCCCAATACCTCTGGTTGAATTTCCTCATGGTACAGACCCTCTCGCAGGTTGTGAACCATTTGGTGACATCATCCCCCTCTGAACATTTGGGAACAATCCCTTTGGAGATCTAAGGGTCAATAGCTTCTTCTGGCTCCCTACTTAAATGTTTGCTACCACCAGAGATGGATCCTGAGCCCAACTTAGCTCTTTCTTTCTCTATAGCCCAGAGTCTACTGGGGTACTGTCAGAAGTGTCTCCAGTCATGTTATTATCTAAGGGTGTGCTGAGGGACTCATCATACTCCTCAGTCACCTCTTCCCCGATGGGAGTTTCTTTTTCTACCATGGCCCTAACATTCTCTGGTTGCAACTGCTGCAAATGGGCTTTTCTAGGCTTAGGGCCCATGGCAAGGTTCCATGCTTGGCAGAGGGCTTTGAATTGGGGAACTGTATGGTTTTGTAGGGGCCCAGGTCGAGCTCCTAAGATGAACCTGCTGGCTCAGTCATAGTTTTAGTAAATTTGGCATCCTATTTAGAAACCTACATTTTTTTAATTTCTTAAGTTAACTACTAAAAAGGTATAACTTAGCTAAAGTATTTAAAATTCTACACAGTTTGGACTGGGGGATTTCACAAAAGGCCCTACAGCTAATTTTAAACAATTTAGAAAAATCTAAAGATTGGAAAATATTTCCTAACTCAACAACAATTTTGGATTCCTTCATGCAGTCACTTATCAGCCTAGTGGTACAGCAGATGTCAAAGTCCTGCATCCCACCACCGTGCCACCAGTGTAGGAAGCCAGCTCTTTATATGATATATCAAAATGAGATATACCATGCAAAGAGTCCAAGGGTTCCTCCACTAGAGGACAGAGGCTTGCCCTAGCAATCCCAAGGCGCCCTTTTGGGGGGTAGAGTGTTTGAGAGTCTCAGACTTATCAGAGAGGGGTGTGAGACATCTGCAAATACGCACACAGCGCATAATAAATAAGACTCATGACTCAAGAAGGAGATGTACACCAATTTATAAAAGTAACAAGTATTTTTAGATATGGTTTAATACCAGAATCATTACGATAAAGTAAGAACATTTTTGCAAGGAGAATCTTGGCAGCTTTGGAAAGTCAATACTTAGTGCATTTATCAGAAGCAGCAATGTTATCCTATGATGAGAACAACAAGTGCTGTTTTTAGATCTGGTACAGCAACTTACAAGGCCATTCTCCTGGACTTTAGGTAGGTTGTGGGCACGAGTAAGGACCACACTAACAGGTCACACCAGGTAGTTCTGTGGCGGCTGGGTGCCGGTGTGCTCTATGGTGTTGAGTGCCCAATGTTGCTCTGTGGTGATCAGTCTGGGTGAGAAGATGCTGCAGATGAGGACTGGGGATCCAGTCAGTCGTGAGATGTCTGGGGACGTCAGGACTCCTCAGGTCCTCTTCTCCACAGGCCAAGGGCGAAAGGTGCATAGGTGCTTTCAGGTGTTGAGTTTTTGGTGGTTCAGAGCACTCACTGTGTAAGGAGTCTGAGTGCAGGGGCGGCAAGCAACATCTTTGGGGTCCAAAGTGGGCAGGTCCACGGTGGGCTTCATCTCTGGAGGGCTGGCGGACCACACTGGCGCCGTTGGTCCACTTCAACTCAGGCTGTGCAGCACAGGTGCAGTGATGCTTCCTGGTGTCGGGGTTTTCAGCAGTCCAGAGTCCTCACAGTTTGTCTTGGGGTGCCGGCAAGTATGCAGGGAAGCAGTTCCACTGCTTCACAGGAGTTCCTGAGTCTTTGTTGAAGGCAGGCAGTCCTCCAAGGCTTTGGAAGCACACAGTTGCAGGACGAGTCAACTTTGGAGCAGTTAGACAGGAGCAGGGGAAAGGCCAGCAGGGCTGGTTTCAAGTCAGCTGCTTCTTCCTTTGCTTTTTTACAGCTCTGTAGTGTCCTTCTTCAGGTCTTCAGGAATCTGATTTCCTGGTGCCAGGATCTCCCCTAAATACTGCATTTAGGGGTGTTTCTGGGAGTGCAAGGTAATAGCCAATGGGCTACTTACAGAAGTGGTCACTACACACCCTATATGACCACTTCCTTTGAGAAGGGGGCATAACCCTACCCCGGGTATCCTAAATCTGCCAACACCAAGATGGCAGATTTCTAAAAGTTGCGTCCGCTTAGGGTAGTTCACCTCAGGGGTGGGACTGACCTGAGGGGATGGACACACCTCCCTGAATACGGAATATCCTGCTGGTTCGGGTGCCGCATAGGCCCTAGGGCAGGAGTAGGCATCTCTCCAGTGAGTGAAGTCATATCTGCATACCAAGGCAGTCCTGCCTCTTTGAAGCCCCCTGCTTTCGAATGTAGATTTACAGGTCATCCTGTGGGTGGGGTGTAAAACACCTATCCGAGGGCAGGGTTTTGTGACTGAACACGTGAGAGCACAGGCCCTCACTCTAGGAAGTCAACTTTGTGTCTGGTGGTGGCAGACTGGCTAGAACTGGTCAGTCCCCACACAGGAAGTTGGTATGTTTTCAGGGGGCACCTCTAAGGTGCACTCTGCGTGCATGTATTGATAAATTCAACAATGGCATCAGTGAGGGTTCAACAAAGTAGATATTTTGATACGAAACATCCCTATTTTCAGTGAAGCCATCATGTAGCTGGGGAACTTGTTTTGAACATTGTCCAGTACATGTACATAAAATGGCTTCCCTGCTCACTTACCATGTCTGAGAATTGACAAAGACATAGCAAGGGCATACCTGCTCACATAGTTTTGTCCTCACATGTAATATACTGCTCCCTGTCCTAAGGCTGTAAGGCCTGAGGTAGGGGTGACTTACATTTATTGCATGCAGTGTTCGGGGACATGGCACACAGACCGTGTGTCACATGTTTTCACTTTTAGCTGCACCAAGACATGGAGCCTGCAACGGCGGCCTGCATGTGCTAGGTGAGGGGTCCCTGGGGAGAACAATTCGTGCTACCACCCTAAGAGCCTCTTTGGTACCCACACCATTGGTAGAAGGGGTACCGTCTACTAGGGACTTATGGGGGGAGAAAAGGTATCGCCAATTGGGGAGCAATTGTGCAGTTTTGGGGAAAGAGATCTGGCACCGGGGACCTGGTTAACCAGACCCCAATAGGCATTCGGTCAAAATTGCATCGAATGCCAGGCAAAAGTGGGGTGACCATGTCAAAAAGAGCACTTCCCTACACTTTTCATTTGTTGTAAAATAAACATAACACGCTAGGAAGCCAAAAGTATGACAAGCATTTATTGCAAAAATAGCAAGAAGCGTAGTAAATAATCAAGCTACAATTATGATTTAAACTGAGCAGTGCACTAACTCAAAATGACCAGCTGGAGCATGTAATGTTAAAATGCTTGCAAAGTTAAACAGATTTTATACATTTTACCCTCTATATAATTCTGTGGAGCATAAAAAAGTGACATAAACTTGTCACTTTCAGCAAAATTATCTACCAAGCATGTGGCAGGATCTTCTCATGGAAAAAAGGCTGGGCGTCTTTGAACCCAAGATACAACACATGAACACACTGCTGCCATCATTCACTTCTGGAAATCACGCCTCTGGTTGCCAAGATTGAAGTCAGGCTCAGCTTTACTGCAAGATGCAGGAAATGTGCAAATGTACTTCCTCTGATAAAATACCTCCTTCTCCTCTTACAGTCATGAAAGGCTAAAGGACGCTTCAAATTAATAAGAAAATGACATCCATTCTTGACTGTAAAGACCATCAGTGCATGTTGTGATATGCAGATGCAAAGGGAACTTAACTTACAAACAGTAGGAGTAAATGATGATGTTGTCACGCTTGCAAAAAGATTGAACAGACAATATGTGAGAGCAGTAACTGACTGACAAACCAACATTTTAATATAAAATAAACATATTCTGACAAAATCTCAAGGTATATCGCAGTTACAATCTAAGGGCATGATTTATGAAAAGTTAGCGCGCCTTTGCGTCACTTTTTTATGTAAAAACGGTGCAAACTTACATAATATTATTATATTTTGTAGTTTGCGTCGCTTTTGCGTCACAGAACAACATAAAGGCAGCAGGAACTTTTCATAAATCAGGCCCTAAATGGCAAACAGACTTGAAATTTCTCCAGTCATGGGTTCCCACAAAACCATAAATGCTCCCCTCACAATTCATTGCTTTTCAGCTCACTGCTGACACTGCAAATGACATCATGGCTGGCATCAATGATGTAACAACACACTGTAACTAGCATGGAGACGAAAAAAATTCAACAGTTTCACTGCATATTGTAGCAATTATTAAATGCAGTTCTGACAGGGCAGTGCCAATGTGAATTTCAAGATGTTCTTGCAGATGGAATGTGCAAATGACACAGCGCAGCTGCAGTTTTACGCACAATTCATCTGCACCTTTACACACAGTTTAAACATTTGCAAACCTGTAATGCTGCTGTGGACATCTTAGCTTCACAATTAGTATATCTGAGTGACAATGTACACTTTCAACAATACATTTTGGAAAATACTGAAATACAGTTGTAAGGCTGCAGCAACAATGCCAACATGAAGAAGTCCACACAGAAATTGCAATAATAATAAAAGGAATAAGGTACCCGCTGCTGTACAATATAAGGATATTGCAAGTCACTGAGCAGTTCTAAAACCATATTGAGAAATGGGCCAAAAGCTGAGTTCCTTTATAAAGTTATAGACCTCCGACCTGATGTGCGATATTCTTCTCATGTACGCCATGGGGTACTTTATCCCATATAATGCATGGTCACACAATCACCTTTCCTACAAACCACTTCAAAGCTTGGTGCATAGCTCTTTCATGAAAGAGTGAGCATGTTTGCAAACATGATGAATACAAATAAAACCTCTAGAAGCTGTTAGATGTTTGTTGCAAACAAAGATTAGAAACAGTTCAATACAAGTCAGTTTTTTTTTTTATTGAAGTAGAGTAGAAGAAAGAAAAGTAATGTTCTGTTTGTTGCTTTAAACAGCTGCTTCAATAACGCTCTGTGACCTGACCTGCCTTTCATTTTAGCTGCTGGCAGCGGGCAATGTGACATCAGATCTGGACTGTAATAACTCACACTAGTAAAGCTCTGATGTCCTTGCTTTATAATCAGGAACTGGGTGTATCATAAATTGTCGATTATACAGAAATTAGAGATTGCAGAATCTCGGGGATTATAAAGCTCCTACATTTATGATCACAAGTACTATGTACCCCTTAATGCATCCTCTGTAGTTGTCAGGCTGCAGTTCCACGTCTACAGCTAGATGTCCACACAGAAATAATATTGTCTATGTGGGCTGCTGCAGTTAGATTCATGATAAAAAATAGCATTGGACACATTATAAAAAGGTTTAGCGCTGCCAATGTCACCATGTAGATGTCCCTGTAGAAATTATAAATAGGAGCACACTTTGTGTTCATTTTCTACAAGAACATTTGTGAAAGAGCATTTGATTTGTTTGAAACTTTCGCAGATTGGGACATCTTTGCATAGCCACCTATAACCTGGGATCTTTTTCTTTATTGGGAATTCACTATTGACTGTCCCCTGTACCAACAATTAAGTGATACATGAAAGACATCAGGCACAAACAAGACATATGGTAAGGTGTATATGTACCTAACAGTGTCCCGATGAAGGTCAATGACCCCCTAGACAATGCTGAAACATGTCAACGAGGAGATCAAGAGCGTGTATGAACTGTCATGAGGTAATACTATGGGAAGGAGGTACAAATGAAGGAAGGTATTCTACTCCCACACAATGTTATACTGACTTTAAATGTGTAGGTATTGTGAAGACTGCGGATGGTGAGTGAGACGGTTGCACAGTAGTTAGGGAGTATATGAGATCGGGGGGATCTCCACAGAGATCTCATGAGTTACATAATATCTAACTTATCACATTGAAATGTACCCTGTTTCCTGGAAGTATGTTATTATGAAAGTATGAAGGGCACAGGAGCACTTCCTACTACCAATGTGGTTCATGATCTTAAATGGTACTTAACACGTGGTCATGGCCTCACTCCGCACCCCAGCCAGAGATGCACCTTTGCAGATACTAACAATACAAACGGGTAGGTCCTTCAAGCATCAAACTCTGAGCGGTGTGTGCGCCATGTACTTCATTATCTGGCTGTTTTCCATGCACACTTAGTTAATTCTGCAGAAGAGACTGTGGCCCATATTTATACTTTTTAAGCGCCGCATTTGCGCCACTTTTTGACACAAAAACGGCCTAAACATACAAAATACAATTGTATTTTGTAAGTTTGCGCCGTTTTTGCATCAAAAAGCGGCGCAAATGCGGCACTAAAAAAGTATAAATATGGGCCTGTGTTTTTTTTTTAAATAAGGCACACAGACCTGTGGCTGTATTATACAATACGGAACATTCTTCTTGTTTGCGCCGGGTGCACCTTTCAAAAGGTGCACCCGGCGCAAACGAGGAGAATGCATCGTATTAGCGTGAATGCGCTGCCCCCAGTGCAGCTGCGAACTCATGCTATCCTAGGGGCAGCGCATTAGAGCGCTTTGAAGCAGCCTCTCCATGTTTCACTGCACAGGTGGCAACCCGCCAGCACTTTTAAGGGGGATTGGAGATGACCTTGCTGGAGGGTGCAGTGACTGACTGCACCCGCCTACAAGGGGATACCTGGGGGTCCCATTTCCTCCCTCCAGAGAGCTGCCATCAGGGAGCGCACTGTCAGTGCGCCTTCTGACAGCTTCTTTACCTCGGCGCCCGTATCTATAACACATACCAGGCGCAGAGGTAAAGGGATTCCCTCATTTGCATGCAGCCACGCCCCCGTGCAAATGGATGCACAAGCGTCTGACACCCTTTCTGTAATACCAAAGTGCCCCAGGGATGCACAAAGCAGGCTCTCATGCCCGGTGCACTCCCGGGGCACTTGCCATAATACGGACCCTGGTGTTCCCGTGGTGAACTTGCCCTGGGGTGTTACAACACTCCACTTGTTTGATAAACCGCCCCTGAAGCAGTAAGTGCTCAGGTCGCTTCTAACCGGAGGCAGGTTGGTGATATGGTTGTGATTGTGCCAACCCAACTCTGCTCACCTGTGCAGCCCTGTGGCAAAGAGCTGGTTGGGCATGCAAGGATATTCGCATTCAGAGAGTGAGACAAACCCCCTCAGCGCCTTGAGACCCTTGCGGGTGAGTTGGTGCGCTCTATAAATCCTGATTTGATTTCTTTTGAGAGAAGGCCAGCTTACCCAGTGGTTAATTTGGAAACACAAAAGTACGGATAGAGGCAGAAACTTTTTTCGGTGATGCTGCCAAATGCAGTGGCTGCCAGATACCAAGGGTGCCTCTTTCTTCCAGCACCCTATACTCCTTGTCTCTTTACCCTTTAGTTTAATAGGTTCGTTTTCATCACTTCCTCTCTGCTTTGCACTGTTTTCAGCCCCCTCCTTTGTCCCTTTACATCTTTCTCGTACTCTTTGCGAAAGTCTGATGGTGACCAATTCTCCAGGTCCCCAAAGCATGAGTGCCGGTACCCACCACCTGCAGCCACGGGCACAAATTAAGCACGGTACACCGGCCCTCACACTTTAGCACACCTGCACCTCACTTTGTGGTTCCCCTTCTTTTTCTTCCAGATGACTCTCCTCCCCATGAACTGCATGCAAGGAGAAGCTTTTCTGTCGGAAATGCTTTTCATACGCGGTGAGAGCAGACTTTCAAAGTTTACATACAGGTGAGAGCTCACTGAAACTCCACAGCGCCTTTCAACCTTCTTTGTAAAAGGGATCCAGCTGAAACGCTGTTGTTAAAGAGCGGAATAATTCAGCAGCCATTTTATTTATGAGCCGTTTCCTTGCACAGCCAGCTGCACACAGGAGTGAAGCTTGGCTGCTGTGTCTGGGAGCCAAACCCGGACTGGGAGGAGCCATTGCTGTGACGTCACGCTAGCGCGTCATGGCTGACCAGAGATGGTACCCAAAGCGAAGGGGGAACGGCTCCTGGCACGGCGTGGTGATGAGCTGCAGGGAGTCTTGGGGGGGTTCTGAAATTCTGGAAGCTTAAGAGCCCTATTTTGAATTTTATGTTACTGAAGAAGATGTAAAATTAAGAGGCGAATCCACCATCAGACTTAATCCAACATTAACCCCCCCCAACCCAATAGCATAACAAGGATACCATGAGCCCTTGTGCAGTCAAGGAAAATGTCCCATGTGACTGCTGCTGGGTAGTAAAATACAGCAATTGTCAGAGTTCCATTGGCCCCTCAGGGCTCTGGGACCCGGTGCCACGGCACCTGCAGCACCAAGGTAGCTACACCCCTCCCCCAACACGAATACTAGGATTGAGGAAATACCACAGCAGGAACATCCAGGCGCAAATCAGTCCCTAACTGGGCATCTGCCCAGGGCAGCACTGAGTCGGTGTAGTACTGGAGAATGAAGAGAACGGTGCAGGCAGGGAACAGTCGAGGATTTATTAAAGATGGAAAGATGGACACACGGCGACATGCTGGTTGCCAGCGTCAAGGATCAGCAGTCCTGACTCTCCTCTAGCAACCTGGGTTCCAGAAAGAACAAATAACTTTTCCAACACCACACTCTATGAATAGGAGATAACCTACAAGGAACAGAGTGTACCTCATAAACAACAGCATCTCCCCCATACGAATTAACTTAAACTAACTTAACTCATAATCTAAGAGCCTCACAGGTAACTTAGAAACTCTTTTACAAGTTACTATTTCCTGCAACAGAATGCCATCAGAACCACTAAAGTTGTCATTCAAAACATTGCACTGCACATTTTGAGTTGTTATATTATTGTCTTCATTAGAGAAATCAGACTAGGTTGCATTATTGAAAGAAAAACCTTGACTTTTGTTATCATTTTCGTTTTCAGTAAATTAATACAGAACGGAATCTTCTTCTGGAACAACTTGAGAACTGTTGTATAGTTCTGCTTGACTATCAGAGATGGGAACTAACCTGCGTTTATTCCACCAACCTTTTCCGTGTAATAAGACAGCATTTTTAGAAACTCATTCAACTTTGAAAGGGGAAGTAAATTTGGATTTTCCCTCTTTCACCCCCGTGGGCTTTCTAATAAGAACCCCCCCCCCCCCCCCCACATCAACTTTCATCTTAATTGCGTGTTTGTAATGATCATAATATTGATTTTGGTTTTCTTCTTTTTTTTTTGTATCTCTTGTAAAGAAAGAACAACATTAGTTTGCTTGGAATTTGCATAAACAGACTGCTGGTTGCTTTCGTAAGTGAATCTAACCTTCTGATCAAATTCTTGATCTGCTTTTATTTCCCTTTAATAATTCAGAAGGAGTGATGCCTGCAGTAGAATGCGGTGTGGAATGATACTCAGTGATTCTGTCTTTCAGAAATTTCTTGACATCAGTCCCAGAAGAGAGAGCGGCGTGAATGTTTGCTCTCTCTACCAAGCCATTGGCAGGAGGACTATACAGAGCAACTTGAAGATGTTTAATGTCATGTTTAGATAGAACATTTTTCATAACATTTGAGAGAAAATGGGGGCCGTTGTCTGTTACTATTTCCTTAGGAACTCCTTCCAGAAAAAAACATCCTCAAGAAACTTTAACACAGTGTGGAAGCTGACTCTACAAATGAATAATAGATATATTTTGAAAAACAATCAATTAGAACAATACAAAATCTGGTACAAGTAGGCAATGGAACAAATGGAACAAAAACACCTAAAGCTGTTTTATGCCATGGTTGATTGGGCAAAGTGTGAAGTGGCTTTTCCACAGTATTCCAATGTTTGTCAGAGACTATACAAATAGCACGTAAATTAATAAACAATGTAACATGTTGATTCATCGAGGGCAACCAATGATGTTCTCTCACTTTTTTACATGTGGCTGTGATACCCAAGTGGCCTTCATGTGCCACTCTGATTAATTGATCTCTTGACCCTCTAGTAGGTATGAAACAACCACTTCTGATACATATATCCTTTTCAGAAGATAATTCAGAAGAAATTTGAGCAAAAAGTTTCAAAGAATCAGAAAGACTGTGAATATGTGGCCATCCTTTCTTCAAGTAGTTGAAAACATTTAGTAAGACATCATCTTGCGCGGTGGCTTCTATCCATTCTTTCTCTGAAATGGTTCCATTAAGTTCATAGACAGCATTGGGGTGGACAACATCCTGCCATTAGAGGATTTTCAGGAGAGTTTCTCCTTGAAACCAGAACATTTTCTCCTGCATCGGGTGGTGACGTCTACTATATGCTGGTGTTGGAAACAAGGATTAGGGAAGCTGTCCCCCTTGGAGGTATGCCAATATCTGGTAGTGGTGACTGGAAAATACACACGGATACATGCCTGTAAGGAGACATCAACGAGAACTTAATCCACCATTACTGACACTTAAGACGAAATGGGAGGGGAACCTGGGTAGCCCCATCAGTGAAAGGGACTGGTAACGTATCCTAGAGCGAATTCCCTAGGTGTCCGGCAATGCTCGCTTTAGGTCAATCAACCTTTATATACTTCACAGAGCCTACCTTACACCGGGTAGGATCACTTGAGACCTCAGGGGTTTAGAGGCAAAATGCCCCCGCTGCGGTGAGCTGCAGGCAGAATTCCTACATATGTTCTTGACCTGCCCCAGTTGGTAGACTATTGGGGCAGGATTACCCATGCGCTGGCTTCAGTCACAGAACGGGAGCTCCCATGTGCCCCGGGTCATTGTCTGCTTGACTGGTTTCCTCCGCCATCCACAGCGAAAATAACGAGCCAGTTTCAGGACTTGGCACACATCATAGCTAAGAGGGAAACACAAGACTATGGAGGGACACCAGTGGCCACTTACGAGGGATGGAAGCATGAATTGCTGAGATGTGCGGGACACAAGGGGGTGATTAAAATGCAGGAGGCTCAAAGAGGGCACGGATCAGTGGATGGTGCTGTGGGCTCGGATGCCCTGGTTGTGGAGCTGGACATACAAGACTCGACGCTGTCGGACACTGACCCCACCTCGCCTTAAATCTTTCCCCCCAACTCCAATGTACAGAACCACCTATAGGTTTAATAGCGTACACAGACCGTAAGAGGCAAAAACATGGACAGCATTGGAGATGCTGGGACAAGGCTAACCTACTTCCCTATACAGCCAACTATAGGACATTTGTCAAAGGGGGAACGTGAAGGGAGCAGTGCGGGGGAGGGGTGGGACATGATTTATCGAAATGTATAATGGTTGGAAGATGCAGGCATGAGATGAAAAGAGGGGAAAAGAACACACAGACAGGCAGCATTATCTCTTTATTGACAACCCCGAATACGGAAGGATGAAAGTGGCTGCATTGATTATAATGCATGAAAAATCAATAAAGTTTGTTTAAAAAGTTCATAGAGAGCATCAATACTACATACAACACATCCATACTCTTCCTGAATGTCATCACAAGCAGGCAAAGGCACAGGTGAGAGGTAATCAGCACGATAATGTTCACCTCCTTGAAGATATTTGATGGTAAAATTATACTTCTGTAGTTTTGAAAGTAAACATACTAGACAGGAAGAAGTTATTCCAAACCCATTGGCACTCAAAAGAAAGATTAAAGGTTGGTGGTCAGTATATAACTCGAAAGAATGACCCCATAAGTATGTTTTGCATTTTTGGGGCAGCCCACACACAGGCTAATGCTTCTCTTTGTATTGCACTATAGTTGATTTCTGCTTCTTGGAGACTCCTGGAAGCAAGCACTGTGGCGACTCCTCTGCCATTCACTCTTTGACCAAACACAGCACCAATGCCTTTCATGTTGGCACCTACAGTAATGAAACATTTTTCCAGCAATAAAAGGACTTAAGGCTGGTGCATTAACCACTAGGTCCTTAACTTCAATAATGGATTCATTAGTTTCTTTGGTCCAAGTATACTTAACTCATTTTTTGAGTAGACTTTGTAATCGGTTGTACTGTTGAAGCATAATCAGGCACAAAGCAAGCAAAATATTTGCATAATCCCAAGAATTATTTCAAAGCATCCTTATCTCCTGGTGCAAGTGCCTTAAGTAGTTCCTCAACATTACATAATTTAGGTCTAATACCATCAGCAGAAATAGTGTGTCCTAAATAATCAATACTAGAAATTAGCATTTTTCTGGTTTAACTGTGATTCCTCTCGCACTTAAAACGCTTAATACCTTTTCTAAAATTTCAAGATGTTCTTCATCTTGGAAAGCTTTATTTTACTTGTAACTTTGAATAAAATGTCCATAGCTTTCTGAAAAATGCTCACAGATCTGAGCCCAAATGGTATTATAAAAAACTTGTATACATCAAAAGGTGTCACAAAAGTAGTGAGTTATTGAGAACTTAGGGCTAGATTTAAAAGGCTCTATCGCCACCGAAGCGTCACTTTTTGTGATACTCCGGCAGTGCTATGCACTTCGTCGCATTTACAAGGTGGCGTTAAGCCACTTTTTGTTTTTGTGGATTAACGCCACCTTGTAAATACTGCCCCTTCAAACGCAGCTTTGTCACAGCAACACCCATTGCATTTTGACACTGCACCAGATTTACAAGTTTCCATGAATCTGAGGCAGCGCCAAAATCTAACGCCACCCCTAAGGTGGCCTTAGCATGGTGCAACTAGGAGAAATGCTTTTATTTCTCCTAATTTTTTGCTCTTTCTTCGTGTGCTGCATTCTGCAGCACACATAGAAAGAGCAAATCGCCATTGAAGATTGCTTTTGTGCAGGAAGGTGGCTGCGTTGGCGCTCTGCAAATTTAGCGCTGGCGCAGGGGGCAGCACAGGGGTGCGCCGTATTCTATTAAATACAGCGTATCTCTGCGTTGTGAAGATGATGGAACGTGGTGCTGCCAAATGTGGCACAGCGTTGTGCTCCATCATTTTCATTTAAATATGGGCCTAACATTTAAAGCTATCTGATGCTAACCCAGACTGTAAGTCTGTTGCTGAAAAATACTTAGGTCCTCCAATATTGGCTAAGATTTCTTGTATGGAAGGTAATAGATACAATCCACGATTATGTTCCTATTGAGTGATCTTCAATCCACACGAGATGAAGGTCTCTAGATTTCTTTCTAGCAAGAACAATGGGAGAAACCCATTCTGAAGAGTCAGTGGGAGTTATTATGCCTTCTTTAGACAATTTATCTAGGAGTTTTTTTACATCCTCACATACACTGATAGGTATGGGTCTAACTTTATGAACAACCAGTGTAAAATTATTTTCAAGCCTTATTTTATGCTCAAACCCTTTCACTGTACCTATTTCATTTTTAAACACACTGGGAAACCTAGACATCATAGTATGTAATACATCAGTATCAGATTCAATGGATAAAATGGGTAACTGAAAACGATAGGGTCAGTATGACCAGGTTTCAATTAGTTGCCTAATTTGGCTAAATCTATCCATCCAACTAAGGCCCAAATTTAAGAAAAGTGGAGGTTCATTGCATGAAGTACTACTTTTCTTGCGCCCCCTAACACTACCATGTGTGTGCCCTGTTAATGATAGGGCACACCATGGTGCACATTAGGATCAATAGCCTCATCATTTCTGATGCTATTGTGGTAAGTTGCAGAATTTTCGCCAAAAATGTTGATGTTAATCCTGCAACATCCATAGGCCCAAATTTAAGAAGGGCCTAGCGCCACCTAGCGCCACATTAGCCTAATTATTTTCCGCTAATGTGGCGTTAGGTCGGCAAAAACGATGAGCCAAATTTACAAAGTGGTGCAATGCACGTATTGCGCCACTTTGTAAACCCTTATGCCACATTATGCCTGCAGAAGATTATCAAAGACATTTTGGCCAGCCAACCAATACCTAGGTTATTGAATAATAATGCCAATTTCCTGGGAGGCTCATGCTGAAGTGCATCAATGGCGACTAAGTAATTCTCGAAGATACATATCAATTGTTTACATTTAATTTGTGGTTTGCCAGGTCTTTGTAGAAATGGTGATGGTTGTACCATATTCTGACTAGTAGCCATGAATGAACAAAGTAAAATTAGTATATATTAAATGTAGTAAATTCAAAAATGTATCTCAAATGAATAGATTCACACAATAGTTCAAATGAATAAAATCGAAAATTAAGCAATTCCAGAATTTCAATGTAAACAGTATATGATTACTGAAGCATAATCTGAACCGTTGAAAAATACCCAGATTGTGAAAATAGGAAATCTGCTAAAAATCTTTCATCAACTTGAATTGGCAGCTGAAAGAAAGATTGTGAAATATCAAGGGAAATGCAGTTATGTAGTTCAAAAACTCCAGCAGTGCTGTTAAGTCACTTAAACTGAAGAGGAAATTTCCCAAGCAAAAATGGCAACCATGCGTGAGACGTGATCATGCAATATCCGACAATCCCTCAGAAGAGTTTCCAGCACACAGCGTGCATGCATGATCCTCTGAAAAGGAAAGTGTGACAGAGGCAGCGTGAGCTGTGCAACTGGGTGGCAGTGAACCCAGACATGTCTGGAGACAGAGCGAGGACATGGGTGACACGTAATAGGCTCATGCCCACAGCAGGAGAACGTTGAGGAGAGGGTGCGCGGTGAAGTTGATATTTAAAATTGCTCATGCCTGGCGGATGACTGAAGGGAGATAATCATACAGTTAATACTCCTTAATAAAAGTCAGGTAAAACAACAAGCGCCACACACCTGATGCCACACACCTGACGTCCTGTTAGGACGAGGGGATACTTCAGATGTTGTTAATGGTGGTTGCAGGAGAGGCTCTTAACAAAATCAATCAATCAATCAAACAATATTTCTATAGCGTGGCTAATCATCCGTGGGGTCTCAAGGTGCTGTTTGCAGGTGTGCTGCTCAATCAAAAAGCCAGGTCTTGAGGTCCTTCCTGAACTGCTTCAGTGATGCGGTCTGTCTGAGTTTGAGAGGTAGCGTGTTAAATGTCTGGGCTGAGAGGTAGGAGAACGATCTTCCTCCCACTGTGCTTTTTCAGATCTTGAGAACGGCTGCGAGGGCGAGCTGGGAAGAATTAAGTTGTCTGTTGGGTGCGTAGAAGGTGAGGCGGTGGTTGAGGTCCACAGTCCTATGTTGTGCAGTGCCTTGTAGGTGAGAATCATAAGCTTGTATGTGATGCACTTGCTGAATGCGAGCCAGTGTAGGTCTCTGAGGTGGGAGGAGATGTGACTGTGTTGGAGAATGTCCAGGATGAGCCTTTGCTGGTACATTCTGGATTCTTTGTAGTCTTGATTGCAGTTTCTTGGTGATGCCGGCATAGAGTGCATTGCCGTAGTCCAGTTTGCTACTGACGAGGGCGTGGGTGACTGTCCTCCACGTGTCGGTGTGGATCCACTTGAAGATCTTTCGAAGGAGTCAAAGGGTGTGGGAACATGACAACGAGACGGCGTTGACTTGGTGGGTCATTGACAGAGAGGATGCCCCGATTACATGTCTGGTCAGTAGAGACGGGGGCGTTTCCCAGTGTGGTAGGCCACCAGGAGTCGTTCCAGGCAGAGGGGTGGAGCTGATTACAAGGATCTCCCTCTTGTCTGAGTTGAGTTTGAGGCAGCTGGCTTCCATCCAGGTGGCGACTGCTCTCATCCCACTGTGGAAATTTCTCTTGACTTTTACAGGATCGTCGGACATGAAGAGGATTAGTTGGGTCTCGTCGGCGTAGGAGATGAAGTTTAGCCCATGTTGTTTGATGATCTTGGCCGTAGGGTCCATGTAGATGTTGAAGTGAGTCAGGCTGGGAGTCCTTCGGGTAACCATGCGCTCTGCAAAAGTCTTAACACAACATAACATGATCTTTGGGGTACTCTTGCATGTTTCTTTGGGTTCTGATATGAACGGCGGTAGTCTGACACTCTGTGTTCTTCCGGTGAGAAAGGATCTGATCCATTCCAGTGCTTCATTGCGGATTCTGGTGTTGTGGAGTTTGGCGAAGAGGGAGGAGTGAGAGACAGTGTTGAGTGTGGCAGAGATGTCGAAGAGGATGAGTGCGGCGTGTCTCCGTGGTCTAGTATGGCGTGTATGTCGTCGGTGGCTGCTAGAAGTGCTGATTTAGTGCTGTGGTTGCTCCTGAATCCGGATTGGGATGGGTCTAGGACACAGTGTGTCCAGAGGAAATTGGTGAGTTGCTGTTTGACGTCCTTTTCCTTTACTTTGGCTGGAAAAGGGAGAGTGATGGGTCTGTAGTTTTTCAGCTCCCTTGGGTCGGTGGTGTGTTTCTTGAGTAGCGGGTCGATCTTGCATGTTTCCAGTCTGCTGTGAAGGTGGTGGTCTCAAAGGATCGGTTGATAGTCCGGCTGAGCTCAGGTGCTATGGTGGCACTGGCCAGGTTGAAGATGTGATGAGGGCATGGATCCGAGGGTGCTCCAGAGTGGATGGAATTCATTAGTCTTTGGGTATCCTCGGTGGTGATGGAGGTCAAAGGGTTTAAGATCTGGTGTAGTGTGGGGTCCGTGGTAGTCTTTATGGGTGGTGTGGGCAGGTTTTGGTTCTTGAAGCCTTCTTATATGTCATCACAGTGGTCTTGAGAGGGAGGGATGGATGGGGTGTCTGTTCCGGAGTTCGTGAACTCTTTGATGATGGTGAAGAGCTCCTTGCTGTTGTGAGCGCTGGTGCTGAGGCATTCTTGAATGGTAGCTTTTTTGGTGACTCTAATGTTCTGGTAGTGCATGGTGACTGCATTTTTGGAGGCAATGCGGTCCTCGGTTGATTTGCTTCTCCTCCATTTCCTTTCCAGTTGCCTGCAGGAGTGTTTGGACTCTTGTAGGTCTGTCGTGAACCATTTAGGTGTTTTGCTTTGTAGGTTTCCTGTGGGTTTCCTGAGGGGGACTATGCTGTTAGCCCATTCCGATATCCAGCGATGTAGATTACGTGTGGATTTATTTGGGTTGGCTGTGTCCGGTGGGGGGGAGTGGCGGAGTGTGTTGTTGAGACGTGCTTCTGTGTCTTTGACACATCGTCTACCTGGGGGTGGGGGCATAGTGGTATGCAGTGTTCTTCGTGAAGGTCAAGTGGACACACTTGTGGTAAGTCCAATGGTGTTCCAAGTTGTGAGAGAGGGTGATGTTGTTTACCTGCTGAAAAGATGGGGTTGAGGGTGTGTCCAGCTGTGTGGGGGGGGACTTTGACAAGTTGTTTGTGGCTGAGTGTTGCTAGGTTGTCCAAGAGGTTTGTGGTGTTGGGGTTATCGTGGATATCAAGGTGGAAGTTGAGGTTGCCGAGTATGATGTGTTTGGTGGAGGCGAGCGTTTGGGGGGGGAGACGAGGTCAGTGATGACTTTGCTGAATTGAGGTCGGGGTCCTCGATAAACATCTTGGCCAGTGGGCCCTAGTCAAGGAAAAAAATCTGAGGATCCAATGATTATCTCAAAGTTTACCCCACCTCGGGTACCAGTATTGTAGTACGGGGTAAGGGCAGGAAACAGTTGAAAATGTATTAAGGATGGAAGGATGGACCCACGGTGAAATGCTTTGCCAGTGTCAAGGAACATTAGTTTTGACTCTCCTCTAGCAACCAGAGTTCCAAATAGAACAAATAACTTTTCCAACACAACACTCTATGAATAGGAGATAACATACAAGGAACAGAGTGTACGTAATGTACTACAGTCGGGCCATCTCACAGACATACAAAGACCTTTGGCTGAGGGCATGCGTGCGTGTTGGTGAAGCCCTCAGTGCAAGGCGTCACTTTATGCTCCATTGCTAACCAGTTCCAAAGACATTGAATGGACGAGCATGCTGTGGCTGGTTGATTGCAGTAATCTGAATTCAAAACATGTATACTTATGTGTATATAATGAACACCACAAATGCACAGGTGTACACCAAGGAAAGTGTCAGAGGAGGGACCAAGGAGATGCAAGCCAGGTTTTATTTACATCTGCAGAGTAATTGAAACAGAACTCTCTTGCCCTCATTACGAGACCCAGAGTCTGAGCTGCTATTTATTGGACCCAATAAAACTGAATCTTGTGTAATAGGGACCTCTAAACAACTCTTAATTATGAGTTTGTCCTCCATCCTGTGGACTAACATGCAGATTTTGTAGCTTAACACACCAATTATGAATTTCCCCTGAAGTAGCTAGCATTTCCCCGGAGACACCGCAGCAGCTGCGACCTACAGACATTTATAGGGGGGAACCTGCCGGGGTGCGGCGTTAGGTGTCAAGCTCCTAACTGTGATATGTGCAGTAACCAACGTTATCTCACACTTTGCTAGTAACCTCTCCACTGGTAGTGATGACCTTAGCTTTACTAATTTATGCACTGGTCTCAAACCAAAATGAGCAGGCCCAACTACTGCTGGAGGTCTGAGTTCTAGCCCAGATAATTCCAGTTTCAGCTATGTGTGTGTTGGAAGGCATGGCAGGTATTAGATTAAGGCCCGTATTTATACTTTTTTTGCGCCACATTTGCGTCGTTTTTTGACGCAAAAACGGCGCAAACTTGCAAAATACCATTGTATTTTGTAGGTTTGCGCCGTTTTGCGTCAAAAAGCGGCACAAATGCGGCGCTAAAAAAAATATAAATACGGGCCTAAATGTAGTAAACCGTGGAGTATATATACATTGCAGATCTATCCACTCATGTGAAGTTATGTTAATGTTTGTGAACTATTTCTACAAAACACTGGTCCTTAAAGGTGCAGATGCAGTTCCGGTAACAGCGATCAGCCTGTTCATTTTGATCAGTGCCAGATGAAGCCAGGTTGAGTCTCTTGTGCTAGGGTGGCATTGAGAGTCAAACAGCACCTGAAGTTGAGAAGGTTCCAAACAGTGGCCCATATTGATGGGGAATTGGCACAGGGCAGCGCTGCAAGTCTTCTTGCAGAGCTGCCCTATGCCAATGTGAAAGGTCAGAAATGCACTTATTTATGAAATGCAGAATGCACCACACATGGAAAGAGGAAAAAATGAGGATCTCGGGAGGCGTGAGGTTTTGGCACTGCCCCAGGTTTATGTGATTGAGTAAACCTGGGGCAGCGTCAGAATCCATGGGCGTTGCATGGGAAATCCCACCGAAATGTCCATGGAATGCCTCCCTGGCACAGAGTAAGGCAACGCAGCGATTTGAGCTGCCTTGCCTTACTTCATAGCTATGAGGTCATGCAAAGCCACGCAAAGTGGCGTTGCGTGGTCTCATAAATATGGTTGAGAAGCTTGTGGTGCCAGAGAGTATAAAAAAGTGATGCTTCCATGGCACAAGCTGCTCACAAATATGCACTAGTATGTGCTTGGATGGAGGACCGGCATTCCACACGCCTTATTAAATCGCAGTACCCTCACGAGGCACAATCATGAGGTTTGAGGTTCCTCCTGGATAGTAATGAGAACTTGTTCTCCTAAAGAATGAAGTCATTAGGAAGTGATTTCCCATAAACAGACTTTTCTAAATCATGTGTAGGACCTTGAAATGAATAAGAGAAGCTATCGGTGTTTAGGCAGAATATTGTAAACAAAAATATTGTGGGACAAAATATTGTGTCAAGAGTATCGAGGACAAAAATAATGTGAGGTAGGTTTCTACAGGTAAGCTAAATTTTACAATTTATAACTCAACATATGTGGACCTTGACGATATTTATATCTTCAAGGTACGTAGATTTGGAGTTAAGAATAGTAAATCTACACTTTCCTAGCTGTACTTACCTTCTTCATTCTTTGGTCCTCTATATTTTTGACAATGAATGAGATGCAGCTGAGGAGAAGCATGGGCAATCCTGCAAGCCACAGTCATTTGGTCATCCTTGTGCCACACTTTGGCTACCCAAAGGGCTACTTACTTCTGAATCACTCGTGGCATCTACAAAATGGTGCCCATAATGCAAGTGCACTGATTGTGGCCCAACAGCCAGGACCTTTACCAGTCTGTGAATAGCTGGGTCCCCTTTTATTTCATTGTAAGCCTCAGCCCTCTAGCTAAGGGTTGCCTGATCCTTTCAGACCCATTTTTATGTTATCTTGTTTATATTTGACTTTGCTCTTATTTTTGTTGCATGTCCCCCGCCTTGGAAGCTACCTGACCTTTTTTATTTCAACTTTCTTCTTTGGTTTATTTCATTCACGTTGGCAGTACCCACCGGTTAATTTGTCCAAAAAAAAGGTACGTTCCAGGGCCCGTCAGGCGGCCGCTGCAGATTGCATCACACGCTACCCCGGCCAGCGGCAGAACCGACACAATTACCTATCATTACACTCTTACGAGTGAGACAATTCAGCCCATTCCAGGCCTCCAACGCTGTAAAAATGCCTTGGGCTGCAGTCAATAGTCCTTTTTAATGTATATTGAATTAATAAACAACTGTTGTTGTGCTCATCTCCAAGTTAGATAGCCACGCCACCGTGTGCCAGACTGGTATAAGCCCCAGTGATGACAATTAAGTGCTGGTGCCGAGCACCAGTAACCCCTGGCTCAAATTAAGCACTGGCAGTACCTGTTTCTTTGGCCTGTTCTCTTGCCTGACTTCCACCTGGCCCTGTGGGTGGGAGTGGAAGTCTGGGCCTGTACCTTTCCTCTGAGGGAACCTCCTCTCCTGTCGAAGGACATGTACAAAATGGTACCTGCAGCTGAGCTGTGCAGTGCGCGCGTAAAGTGGTACACCGTAGTCAAGCCCATCTGCGCCCATCCATGCCCGGACCGCGCTGAGCACCAGAAATCCTGGCTCTCCAGGCCCCCGTTCTAGCCTACTTTGTTCACCCCATCAGCACCCGGCCACTGTCTCTCGTATTCGTCTCTCCTGGCCTGGTGGATGAGCCCTCTCTTTTCTGGCAGCCACAAGCTGGAAGCAGCTCCACCTTCATCTGGGTTAGACTAGTTCTGTCTCAACTTTGAAAAAGAAGCTCAAAACCTGGACATTCCAGTCCTGTTTACTTTCAGTTTCTGTGACGCTTCCATTCCGTCATGCACGGGTGAGTGAGTGCGTTACAAATCCAGTTAACATAACATAACCTACCGTGCCCGATGACGTAAGAAACCGACGATTTATTTATTTATTTATTTATTTATTTCACTTATAAAGCACACAGATCATCCCCCAAAAGAGTATACAACCATGTTGCTAAATGCTTACAGAAAACAAAAAGGCTTTACAAACCTCAAAAGACTTTACAAACTTCTACAAGTGGAAGAAGCGGATGATGACGCAGTCGACATGGGCGGAGACAAGGCGGAGTCAATCTCCAAAGCAAGGTTTCTTTAACAATGTCACCGGGTAGGAAGCCTGCCTAGGTGGAGCAGTGAGAGGGGGGCGCCCCGGGGAGTCCCACAAGAAATGCACATGGTTGCAGTGGTGGCAAAAGGGCAGATGCCCCCTAGCCAAGTGTGGGCAAGGACTCTGAAGACTTTAGTCATGATGTATGTGTTTACATCTGCTCTTAGTACTGCCAGGTCAGCCCACAAGAGATTACTGCTCTCATTGTGAGGCCAGGTCTTCATTGGACCATTACTGAATGATATTACGGATTGTGTTTGTTATTGTGTTTTGTGTGTTTCAATATTTTGCCTATCTGTATATGATGTAAATATATGAGGGATAACGCACCCACTGCCGTACATGACAAGTACATTGCAAGTCACCAAGGAGTTGCAACTACATTTCTCTATAAGGTTATGGGACTCCGAGGTAACTTGCAATATTCTTATCATGTTCGGCAGGGCGTACTTTATCCCATATAATACATGGTCACACATCACCTTTCCCACAAACGACTTAAAACCTTGGTGCGTGGCTCTTTCATATGAAAGTGCGAACATGTTTTCAAACATAAAGAATAAATATAAAACCTCTACTGCAAAATTAAACACATCAGAAACTTGTTAGATATTTGTTGCAAAAGATTTTAGAATCTGTTCAATACACGGCAGCTTTTGTTATTGTTTTTTAAAAAAGCTACAGTAACTCAGAATGTGTAGAAACATGCTGAAATATTGTAATGTTTCTATAATTCTCTAAGGAGGGCAAAACATCATCATGTTCTTTCTGCTAGTCACTGTCAGCTAGAAAAATAGAGCAGAAGAAAGAAAAGCAAGCTTCATATTTGTTGCTTTAGACAGCTGCTCGCTGATCTGCCTTTCACCTGGCAGCAGGCTTTGTGATGTCAGAACTCGACTGCAATAACTCATCACAGTCAAGTGTTGGCATCTTTTATTTATAATTGGTGACTGGGTGCCTCACAAGTCAGTGATTATAAAGAAATTAGAGGCAGGCATTTACACAGGGTTTTGGACAATCCCATCTATTATTATATTATAGATATTAGACATGGGATTCTGCAAGCCCTGTATCAACGCCTGCAACTAATTTCGTTTTCAGACTTACCTACTAACTCCCCATATCTACACGTAGAGTCAAGGATATTTTGGCAGGGCTTAGAAATTATGCGATTATGCAGCTGCTGCGTTTTAAGCATAAATATCGGTTTGCCGCATTTTGCTAAATGATCCATCATCTAGGGCATAATCTGCCTGGATTTTACCCAAAAAGTTTTAAGTAACTTTTGATTCATTTGATCAAACATATCAAAAGTCACGGTGGACTGATACTACCTTATGAGAGTTTTGGCGGAAATGGGGTTTGGCGTGCATCTTGGGGCGCGTTTGTCATATACTGCTCCAACGGTCAGGGTGAAGGTTGGTTGTTTGTGCCCTGACACATGGATGATGGGTAGGGGCACACGTCAGGGCTTGCCCTTAGACCCTCTTCTTTTCACCACCGCACTGGAGCCCCTAGCAATTCAAGTTCCACAAACCATGTTGGCCTGGGGGATCCTACTCATCTGGGATCCCTCTATGCAGATGACCCCCTTTTCATTTTACCGCCCTTCGGGATTCCCTTCTACTGCAATATTTGGATGCTTTGGGGACCAAGGGTCTTAAAATTAATTATGGAAAATCACTGGTGTCCCGTGGGGTGCTCTGGGTGTCTGGGAGCCGACCTCTTGTTCTGCCCGGCCCTTACACTTGGAATCCGACCAATTCTACTCACCCCACAAAAGTGTAAGTGATATATTATTGATAGCATCATTGATGGTCTGTGTGCGTCGGTTCAATTTTGCAATATCCACCCTCTGTACCTGATGGGGCGGTCTTTTGAAGATTCTTTCGAGGTGGCACAGGAGACCTTTGGTCGGGGGCAGACATGAGACCCTCGGAAGCTATACCCCAATGAGGAGTTTATCTCTTTAGAGGTGGCACAGGAGACCTTTGGTGGGGGGGCAGACATGAGACCCTCGGAAGCTATACCCCAATAAGGAGTTTATCTCTTTCGAGGTGGCACAGGAGACCTTTGGTCAGGGGGCAGACATGAGACCCTCGGAAGCCTATACCCCAATGAGGAGTTTATCTCTTTAGAGGTGGCACAGGAGACCTTTGGTGGGGGGGCAGACATGAGACCCTCGGAAGCTATACCCCAATAAGGAGTTTATCTCTTTCGAGGTGGCACAGGAGACCTTTGGTCAGGGGGCAGACATGAGACCCTGGAAGCCTATACCCCAATGAGGAGTTTATCTCTTTCGAGGTGGCACAGGAGACCTTTGGTCGGGGGCAGACATGAGACCCTCAGAAGCTATACCCCAATGAGAAGTTTATCTCTTTAGAGGTGGCACAGGAGACCTTTGGTCGTGGGGCAGACATGAGACCCTGGAAGCTTATACCCCAAAGAGGAGTTTATCTCTTTCGAGGTGGCACAGGAGACCTTTGGTCGGGGGGCAGACATGAGACCCTGGAAGCCTATACCCCAATGAGGAGTTTATCTCTTTCTAGGTGGCACAGGAGACCTTTGGTCGGGGGCAGACATGAGACCCTCGGAAGCTATACCCCAATGAGGAGTTTATCTCTTTCGAGGTGGCACAGGAGACCTTTGGTCGGGGGGCAGACATGAGACCCTCGGAAGCTATACCCCAATAAGGAGTTTATCTCTTTCGAGGTGGCACAGGAGACCTTTTGACTAGGACATGGGCAATTTTTGACACACTCCAGCAAAGCTGCCATAGTCAGGGAAATATGTCCCACATTCCTCCCCGGTCCGCCCACGTCACTTGTGTTTTGAGGGTTGCTGGAGTGGAGGGGGTGAGGGGCGTGACTTGGTCTTGCACCTCTATAGGGCCTTGACAGTTGATAGACCTTGATCCCCCTTTCCTGCCCGAGCAGTTTGGGAGGAGGGACTGGGCGTTCCCCTGGAGAATGTGCAATGGCACGGTTACTGTGCGCTGGTCCAGTCTATGTTCAGTAAAGCCCGGATTAAGTTGGTCCATTTCAAGATCTTGCACGTGCATCTCTGCTGATCAACAGAATTGAGGCTCCCATGGTGGCTTTCTTGCACCTCGTGTGGGACTGCCATTGTTGGACTCCTTCTGGACATCTGTTGTGGCTCGAGTGGCCTCGAGTGGACGATTCCAATAGCAATGGACCAGATCGATTACTTGCTGGGGGATGTTCGATGCGTAAGGGTGCACAAATGGAGTTCAGGTTTCTGCATCTGCGATTGTTGGCCAAGAGAAGAGCTGCAGTCACGTGGATGGGCCAAGTTGGGCCAAGTTGGCCCCAGTGTGGCCGGATGGGCGAGAGACGTGAATGACTAGGCGGTTGCAGAGGAAGCTTGTCTCAGAAAGTATCCCTATGATGAGAAGAGGAATAGCTGGGGGGATGCTGAGTGTGCAAATCCGGGGGTAACACAAGCAGCTACCTCGGACGAGGAGGTGAACTCCCCTCCTGACTCCCAATGCTGCCCTGGAGAAGGCTACTTAAGTATGATGCTTATGTGACCCTGTGTTGACCTGCTAGTCTATGGTAGTTGGTTGGGGCTGGCCAATAATTTTTCTCCTTTTGTACTATGGTTTGTATACTGAAAACAATAAAAGATGTCTTTAAAAGATGCAGTGATTGACTGGTCGCCTTCTGTTGCTTAGCGCTGGGTGTTGAACTGGTACTAATGAGGTGGAACCTATGCCCAGACTGTGTAATGACAAAATAATAGAGCAATGCATTAAAAAACGGTGTCACATTATACTGCATAATTTGCTTTTTCTTACCGCATAATTGAGTCAACTCTGACGCATAGTTTAGTTCGCTTCTGCCGCATAATTCCCAGTGATCCTGCATTTAGGTGACTGCGACCTGAGTACCATGAGCACTGATTGCGAGGGACGTTGTGCTTTCTCTCATGCTGCATGGCAGGTGGGGCTGATGGACCTTTAATTTTATTATTCTCGAAGGATGTGCAAAATTATAATTTCATCGATAGACTTTTGTGAGGTAAAACATCTTTACTACTTTGAATAGTTGTTACATTTACGAAACCGTGTACGAGTGCTAACGTCTTAAAACAAGGGTTTTAAGAAGTTGTTTCTGTAAAGGAATTCACGCTAGTTATTACAAAAGTTTACCCAAGTCAGGTAGTAAAGAAATCCTGTGGAACCTAGACGGGTTGTTTGCATCGGGTGCGAGGTTTTTAAGTAGTGCTTGAACAGCTGATGATTTCTAGCTTAGAAACAAAATACTGTCCAGTGAAACAGATAAAAAGATTCAGAAAAAGGGGCAAGCTCTTTGGAAGCAGTGGACTCATTACCTTTGCTAGAAGAGCATCCAGAGGAGAAGAAGAGGGAGTTTTTTATGACTGACAGCAAACGGTTCTGACTAATGCATATGAATGTGCTCACCTGGGGCCGTATTACAGAATACGGTGCACCTCCTTGTTTACGCCGGGCGCACCTTTCGAAAGGTGCGCCTGATGCAAAAACAAAGACTGCGCCGTATTGTACTGAGTGCGGGGCCCCCAGGGCAGCCGCAAACTCTTGTTGCCCCCGGGGCAGCGCATTCATGGGATTATGGGACAGGTGTTTAAAAGCTGCTCCATGTTTCTCTGTGCAGACGGCATTCCTTTTGAGGGGTATTAGCGGTCCCCTTGCACCCGCCTTCAAGGGGATGTCTGAGGCGTTCATGGGCTCCCTTCCCCCCCTGAGGACTGCCTTTGAAGCCACCCTGTAAATGTGCCACCTTTTCGTGGTGCACTTTCAGTGCACCTTCTAAAGGCGTGTTTGTCTCTGCGCCCACGTCTATAATACGGCGAGAGCCCAGAGGCGAAGTGATTCCCTCATTGGCATGGGGGCACGCTCCATGCGCTACATGTGCACCAGCGCTATCGGTATTACAGAAGGGGCCGCACACGCATCCAAGCCCCCAGGGCACTTTATGTAATATGGCCTCAGGGGTTTATCTGCGGGCAATTGGGGCATAACAGTAGGCATGTTGGACTGAGGGACAGTCTCCTTAAGCATGGCGTCCAGCAGGTTAACCCTTTCAACCATGAAAAAGTCAGCCATGTTATTACATTAAGTCACAATTCTGCGTTTTCATACTTAAGAATCTTGTTCTGAGACAACATTGAGAAATGATTTGGAAAGATTAGGGGCAGAATCAAGACGTCACGAGAGCCAAGCACATTTGATTTCCTTATCCTAAATTTGTACGTAAATTTGTAAAACTCTTTAAGTTTAGGATCGTATTCTCAACTTTTTTCTATATGGCCATTATGTTTGAGGTCATTGAGTTTGTGATATAACTTACAGCAGTGATTCCAGCATGTTTTCCCCCAACTTTTCATCCAGACCACCAGGTGAAATCTTAAAGTAAAATTAAACAGAGCGGTGAAGTTCCAGCTAACCTTACAATTTCAATCAGGCGCATAGCTCTAGCCACTACCCCCAGCTGAATTATAGGATCACACCTTATGAGGCCCATCAGGATAATGTTCAAAAGAAGAAAGGCCCTTCAAGAAATAAATTAGAGGCCAAATAATAAAATCCGCAAGACTATGCGTAGGTATAGGAGATTAAGTGATACAGGGCTTGATAGGTCGTATGTTGGATCTCACGCACTATTCCTGGTTCCATGAACTGCAGAAGAATGCACCAAATTGTGGGGCGTGCCCTGACAATATGGTTGGGGCACCTTATTATTATTTCAATATATATCACCTTTTCACACTAGGCCTTGTTTTTACTCAACAATTCTGAAATGACAGTGCATGACACATTCTGCATGACCACCCAACATAACAAATGTAAAACACTTTACTCAATTTTTCATCCATGCTGCACCACACACCAAGTGCTCGCACATGTAGTATCCCATCCCAAACGAACCATAGAGTGCTGGAAATCACAACCATATCGCAGGTGTTGGACTCATGTCTCAACTGTGGTAGTTACAAGCAATATTACATCCAGTATGGAATGAGGATCAAAATAAGGATCAAACATTGACCCAGTTCCTTAACTACAATCTTTACTCCTGGGGGCATAGGAGCAGGTCCTGCAATATACTCTAAAGAGTACCGAAAGTCTCTCTTGGGGGGCTGACAGGGTCAAATTTTCACTTCATACAAATTATGCTTTCCAGGAAAAGTCAACATGTTTCGACCTCTTGTTCGTCCTTCATCAGGACTGGCATCGGCCCTCTGCAAGTCTTCTCATTCCCGGCCCTACAAGTTGCCATTCTAGTGTTTTGCCTTTGTGGGAATGCAATTGAAATTGTAGAATATCTCAGTCCTTCTTTAGTACTGGAAAGAGTGCTAGCTCTGCTTTAGTGATCAGTGCAATTCATGTCCTCTGGGCAACCTTATTTGTCTACTCCAGTGGTACTCTGCCATCTTTCTGTCTCACGATGTGACCTATGGCGAGCAGACATATAAGGATGCCCGGTAGACTTGCAACAGGAAGTTGGAAACAAAACCTGGCATGAATTGCACTGCTTGCTAAAGAGGAACCCTGCAGTGCAGCTATTTGGTTGATATTTCTTTTTCCTATTTTTAAATGGCTTGACTCTAAAGCCTAATGACATCCCCACATGCAAGAACATCTGTTGAAAGTTTCTGTTGCATAATTTCAATAAATTTGAATTAAGCCACAAAAAAGTATTTCATTTTCAAACTGTAAGCCGTCTGGTTGACTGATCCAATATCAGTATTTTACAATGGATGATTTTCTATGAACACTGGAGATTTTATTTAAATCGTTCAGTTTTTTCCAGTTCATTATTTCAATGAGATTTCATGTGTCTTGTGTTAAATTGTATGCACTTTGAGTAGCTTCTCTGAATTTTAATGTTTCCAACAAATAATACGTTTTGTTTATTTCAGGGGCCTTGGGATATTATTTACCACCAGCAGAGCTTTCTGAATTCCCCAATTTGCCATTTTAGACATTTGCTTTTTGAAAAGATTAGTAATTTGTATTCACCACCACTGTTACATCCCGAAAAACTTCCCCATAACCCCCTGCAGACAAATGTTCCATGCACTTTCATTGCTGCAAATGATAACAGCTACCAAACATTTTGCCCCAAAAGAATCATTTTGCTGATAATGTTTCAGAAAGAACACCGAAGAAGAATTTCAAATCCTAAAGAATACATAGATTTACTTCAGGTTGAAAGCAAAATAAAACATGTGTGTAAACAATAATATGCATAGACTACATGTCACTTTCACACAACAAATATTACAGTAGTGCATCTGCTTGCTTTAGCCAACAGAGACTATTCAGCTCGGGATGCTACATATGAGATGGACATCAACCTTCTCGAAGTACAGAACAACAGGCTTGTTGTTCGGATAATGTCCAACAGGATTAATTGTTGATTGGCAAGCAGTGGTGCATCTGCTTCTCTTAGCCAGCAGTGACTTTTCAGCTCAGGATGCTATATATGAGATGGACATCAACCTTCTCGAAGTACAGAACAACAGGCTTGTTGTTCGGATAATGTCCAACAGGATTAATTGTTGCTTGGAAAGCAGTAGTGCATCTGCTTCTCTTAGCCAGCAGTGACTTTTCAGCTCAGGATGCTATATATGAGATGGACATCGACCTTCTCGAAGTACATAACAACAGGCTTGTTCAGATAATGCTCTACAGGACTAATTGTTGATTGGCAAGCAGTGGTGCATCTGCTTCTCTTAGCCAGCAGTGACTTTTCAGCTCAGGATGCTATATATGAGATGGACATCGACCTTCTCGAAGTACAGAACAACAGGCTTGATGTTCGGATAATGTCCCACAGGACTAATTGTTGCTTGGAAAGCAGTAGTGCATCTGCTTCTTTTAGCCAGCAGTGACTTTTCAGCTCGGGATGCTATATATGAGATGGACATCGACCTTCTCGAAGTACAGAACAACAGGCTTTTGTTCAGCTAATGCCCTACAGGACTAATTGTTGCTTGGAAAGCAGTAGTGCATCTGCTTCTTTTAGCCAGCAGAGACTTTTCAGCTCGGGATGCTATATATGAGATGGAGGTCAAGCTTCTTGAAGTACAGGACAACAGGCTTGATGTTCGGATAATTTCCAACAGGTCTACATGGTCCAAATGGTCTACAGGACTCATTATTGCTTGGAAAGCACCATCGTTATGGAATGTGTAGGTGGTCCATGTATTACAGCCCACCAGATTCCCTATCTCAAGTTGGTAAGTTATCTAAGCACGTGCTTTTGCCAGAGTCTCTGAGAGGTTTTAAATCAGGGCTGTATTTTGCAAAGGAACAAAGGACATATTAGTTGAAGC